>NW_010180154.1:0-6851 GCF_000695765.1 Mesitornis unicolor | reverse complement strand
GGTTATTGAACACCTCTATGGTTATGGGAGATTTTGTTTAGCACTTTTAACATGCATTTCATTTATTGGCCTATAAAATGCTACTTTGGAAAAACAACTCTTTATATAGCTATAATTAAAACAGTCTTGCAGCAAAGCCCTTTAACATGGAGAACACTGTTAACCTTATGACATCTGGACAATCAGTCCTTTCATTTTTACTAGGTATTTATGAAGTTATTAAAATTGTAAAATTACTGATGTCCAAAGTGGAATACTTTTCCAGTAGTTCCGAATAAGGTTATCAGCCTCCCTATTTTATTTTATAAATGTTCTAGACTATTCTCTGTTGTGCTTCGCTAACTCTTGCTTTGCAGAGGAATTCAACAGCAGATCTGGCCATACATATTGGCAGAGGTCAGCAAGTTCACACGGAAAGCTTTCCTCGGCCAAAGGGCAACACCTCTTCACCCAGCTCAAAAAGCATCGTCATGCTACTAGACAGCACTACAGAACTTTAAGAACCTTGAGCTGTGCTTATTGTTAGACACCCATAGTTATCAATGTTTTTAACAGCTAAATCCCTTATGTAGCTTTCAAAACAGTTTGCTGTCAAACAACAATAGACTTTGTTCTTTAATTATAGCAAGTGACCTCCCTGACCTTTTATTTCACAGTGAATAAACTACACCCAAGGCCAGTGAGAAAAGTACATGAAAAGCCTATCTCCATAACATCATTAATCAAAGCATGTACTTAAATGATTTACATCAAAAGGTAATATGCACACAGAATTTCCTGATGAAGTGTAAACCACCTTCAATCCTGCTATTAAATAAAAAGAGTGAAGATAAAATGAACAATACCAGCCAACATGTTAATTTGCTGAAGACAACTTTCAGATGTGAAATGCAATCTTAATAAGAAGCAATAAGCTAGCACAAGAGAAAAAATTCAATCCTGAAATACCACTAGACTGATTCATTTAAAAACTGCAACTAGACCTCTGATTATAGCTTTATATCTTCTGTATTATTTTCACATAAACATACTGGTTTTCACATGCCAAAGACAATCTTCCCATAACTCAAAGTAAACTGTGACTCCCAAAATCTCCCTGAAACACACACAAAGCAAATTCTTCTAGATATTTTGAACACTGTTCACCATAACAGCTGTTGAAAATACAAAAAAAACCCACCACCTTAGCTAAAACAGATGAAGAGTTCATGCTGACAGTCAGTAACTGTGCTAAAAATGGTATGGATGAGAAATGGAAAATGGAGACAGGTTTTAACACAAAAAAATCTTAGGAGTGGTTAGCCTACCTGTCAAAGCTACTTATTCAGACATGTCACTGGTGGCTTAACCACAAAATGGGCTGCACGAATATAGCTCAAACATCTTAGAATTACAGCATACTTTGACTTTATCCACATACTAGGGGAGTGGCAACTTTAACAACATACTTGCGGTTTCTGCATAGAAGAACCAGCAGAACACAGTAATCGATTTAATTAGGCTTCATAAGATCCAATTTATTATGTTTTACATGACTTTCTGAAGAAAGGAAACAGAATAAGTAGACCAAAAATAGACACTGAAGCATGCCGTGAAAGCTAAACGCTGACTAGAACTCCTGGGAAAATATTCCAAGCTTTTCACAAATAGTAAACAAATGGAGTATTATATTTCACAGCACATATAAAAACCTGTAGACTTGGAATCAGCAGGCAAGAGCTCATTTGTATTTAAGAGAAAACATCCAAATTCATAGAGACATGTCTTTCACAACATTAAGATAACTGGAAATTGATTTTAACATGCAGGCTTGAAAATTACATATTTATCTACAGACATAAGGTGCTTTGTGCAAGTACAGCATATGTGTTCTAGTGTATTAACAGTCAAAGCAAGAACACTTAATTAATATAAAACCTTGGAAAAAAGATATCTTTCTAATGATTATTAAACATTGGGGGAAAAACCCAGAACAACAAACATAAAACACTCAAATTTCACTAACGGGCTGGGCTTAAGGTTGGAACCATTGTCAGCAACGCGCTTTATTATTATTGCATGTCCAGAAGGGAGCATTCTTTGGGAAGAGAAATACGAAGGGACGTTATTTAAGACAGCAAGCAAGCACACCATTGTGCCAGACAATGGCCAACACTGCATGACACTAATGTGCGAAGGCTATATTAAAGTCGGTGTGTGCCAACAGCAGTGGCTATTACTGAAAATGCAAGCTTTAAACTCCCTTCTGGAGCAACAACTACACCACCAAGTGTACCACTGCCTCTAAATCGCACCATCCGTGTTTGTTCTGAATTTGCAAGCCATCTGATTTACATTGCACGTAAGATTACCAGCATGTATATGGACGCTTCATAGAATTTCCTGTGCGACTGGAGAGTGAAAAGAACACAAAAACGGGAGAAACCACACCACCCTCTAATCTCTGTTGCCATGACAGCAGCCTTTGAGATACTGAAATGTTCAGATTGCCAGCTAAACAAAATTGTTGAATGTGAACATTTGGCTGAGAGATTAAAAGGCTAAGGGGGTTGCAAAAGGGCAGTACCTCCCACATTCCAGGCAGCCACTGAATCCAATCAAATTGCTCTCTTTAACCACAGTCATTGTGAAGACCGGATTAGGGCAATTTATCTAGATAGTTAAAACAGATTAGAGAACTGCAATTTGAAGACTATTGGCAACAGAAGTAAATGCCTACTGTATTAAGTTAATAAAGAGACCATGAGATTTTAGGACACCTTTCCGCCGCGAACAAAACGTTCATAAATCAAAGCACAAACAAACACATACGAATTACAGCAATCTGTTTCTCTCATCTGCATTCAGAAAAGGTCACAGGGCTCATTCAAATTCATCCATGGATATGCTATCTTAAAAGCAGTAATATGCATACAATATTAAATTTAATTTGTTCCTTGCCTTGAACAGAAGCCCTTGAAATTATTTTCCAGTTCTAACAAATAGCTGATGTCACTAGCACCCAAATCGAATCCTTCAGTTGATTTAAATATTACAAAAAAAAAAAACTACAACAAAACGGAAATAGATACAAGCCGGTAATGGGTCATAAAAAGACGGAATGTTTTCCCCAGACATTCAGCCCTCCTAGACACTTGCAGACCATTCAGTTAACACAGATCTGAAAGTTTTCCCAGTGCTGAACGTTCACTGAGGGAAGTTGTAAAAACAGGTAATTTAAGACCAACAGCTAACAATAAAGTCACAATAAAGCACCCTGACATAGTTCATCTGGGGGGGTGTTGGTTTGCTTTACTTTTCAGGCAGACCAGGTTATCTTGGTTTAACGACCTGTAGAATTCATCTGACTCCAAATCCTGGGCCAACGCTCACCCCCAGGTCCCCTAGAAGGTGCCTTCTGCCGTATGGACAGAACACTTCCTCCCAACATCACAACCTCCTTGCAACAGGAGTTAACAAGAGCCAAGCTCTCCCTCTACCCTTCGAGAAGAATAGTCATGGCCATTTATTCTTACAGAAAGCATCCTTCATAGCTTAACAGAAAGGAAGAAAAACATACACCCCCATCTGATTTCTTTCAAACATTTCAACCACTTAACAAAAGAGTAGTTCACATCCCAGAGCCTGCGAGGCTCAGCTAGGAAAGACGGGTTCTCATCCCCCAGACAGGAGAGAAATTGCTCCCCTCTGTTTCAAAACCTGTTTTGCACACAGGCATCTCAGCACAAGGTGCATTCCCCTCCTCCCAGGAGGACCAAAGGCACTGCCTGGCTGCTACCTCCTTCCTCCCCGTCCTCCACACCAACTCCTGGGGCCTCTGAGCTGCTGTACCACATAGGAGCCTCCAGCATGATAAGCATTCTGCATCTTCACAAAGCCGAACGGCAAAGTTCAGGTCTCTGCCAGTGTCTCCTGTTCCCCCAACCAAGCACAATCTCAGCTCCAGACAGTGGGTCAGAGGAGAAGGGAGAGGTGTCTCTTTAGACTCTGGGAGAGGAACAGCCGCAAACGCCTGCCGGTGTTGTGGAAAAGCATCACCACATACAAGACCTGCTGCTCCTGGAGCTTGAGCTACGCACGCCCCTAGGCAAACACACAGACATCCAGTCTGCAAACACATGCTGTCTTACTGGTACCAACACCACTGCTCTCTGCTAAAATCGGGGACAGCTAAGTCAGGGTCATTTCGGGGTTTCTCCTGGATGATCAAAAGGAGCAGACAAAACAGAAACTTTCTCCAGGTCTGAGGACAAAAAGCGTAAGAAAGAGTAGCATACTCAAAACATGGAGTTCTTCTGTCTAAGGGAAGAGGTCTCGAGGTTTTTTCTTTTTAAGAAAACAACGTTTTCTTTTAAGAGAAAGAACGTATCACAAATACACAGCAGAGAGGACACAAGAACCAAACACAATTCTGGGACATTTACTATAGACACAGGGAGACACAGAAGAGGTGGAGAGGAGCTTTGTCCTACCTTTTCTGTTTTCAATTTCTTGATTCGCTTGTGGCTCTCCTCCTCCTCCTCCTCCTCCTTCTTTACCAAAATAGAGTTCCCCATTAACCCTGAATCCGGGATACTTTTGCTCACCTCCCCCACAGCAGAGGAGGTGCAGTGGAAGGGGCTGCTGCTTCCACCGCCACCTCCCTTGATCCCAAACCCATAGAGGTGCCCAGCAGGAGCCTGGCCACTGCCACCTGTGCTGCTGTTGGTGTGGCCCTGCTGCAGGTCATGTTGTTTGTCCTTCCTGGATTTTCCCACATCCTTATCCCGCTTGGAGCCTCTGCTGCCCGGGGCTTTACCTGGTTTCTCCTCTTTGTTTTTCCCACAAGAGGCAATGGTGGTGGTGTTGCTGGTGGTGGTATTATTGCCGTTTGGGTTACTGTTCACACTTTGACCCAGTGCTGAATTCATGCCAGTTGCCTCTCCAGGGCGCCCTTGGACTTCCTGCCTCTTGCCAGCACTGCTGATCTCAGGAATCCCATACAAGGCAGCAGAAGGCAGAGATTTATTAGCATCCTTAGAAGTTTTACTCCTTTTCACTTTTGATTTGCTAGTCTCTTTGTGAGATGAATTCCCCTGGGGAGCAGCGGACTGAACAGAAGCAAATTTTAGGCCATCAGCTAAGGCTGAGGTAGCATTAGCCCCACTGGAAGCAAGGCCCCCACAATCCTTGGAGCTGGCGGTGCTGCTGCTGGTGGTATTAGAATTATTCATCTCAAATTTCTGTCTGTCCTTCTCCAAATCGGCATCCAGATCAATTATTAAATTCCCAACACCAATTTCCCAATCATCACCACTGTCGTAAGTGTCAACAGTATTTGGATCCACACCTTTTCCTGCAGTGGAAGTGTTCAATGACATCCTGAAGATGAGATCTCTAGAGTAAAAATCTGATGAACTTTCCTTTGGAGATGTGGGGACATTCGTTTATCTCCGCTGGGCTCTTTTAAGTTCAACTCTTTTTGTCTTCCTCCCCCAAGTGTGTTTAGGTTCACACCCCGCAGTCTACGTCCACCTTGTCCTGTAAGAAGAGGAAACGTCAAATGTTTCTCATCTGCGTGTTACCAGAATATAATACAACTAATGAAAAGGGGAGAAGGTAGGGGGAGCAAAATCATTCCCTGTTGCCATGATTTTTTTCTTAAGTTTCTTTAACTGAAGGCAATGGCCATGATTATTTTATAGAGAGCATCTTTAATCTAGTTATATACCAACATCCACAACCTCTCTTACAAAGTCACATCCAAAAAAAAAGAAACACGAGAAAGAAAAAATTAACAACGTTATTTAAATCCACAAAGCTCAGGAAATACAGTCTCAGAAGTGGTGCCTAGCTGATGGCACACATGTTGAAATCTAACCCCTTGGACCACCACCTAGGCACAAAAAGGAGAAAAGGAAGGACACAGATTCACTCTTCACTGCATTCCATGGATTTTGTGACTTTAAACCAGATCCCTGAAGTTTTGTGACTCTCCTGTATTATCTTTTACCCCTCTTCCATTTAATCACTTAGGGGACAGGGGGAGGTGGAGAGAGCACTAAAGGAAGCGGGAAACCTAATTTTACTTGCCACAATACAGCTTCTGTTAAAAAACAATGACCTACAAACACAAATGTTAAGTGGAAAATATTAAACTCCATAGGTTAAATAATAATTTAAAAATATAAAAAGGTATTCTTTTCTTAAAAAAAATTCTCAAAATAACAGTTCTAAAAGCAGTTCTAATGTACTCCTAGGTCACACAATTGTTAGGTCTGTTAAATATAGTACTACTGACTGTACAGGAAACTGATTAAGACATACACTTTAAGTGATCTGCACCAAGGTGGCCTCAGTGACCGCAAATGAGTGTGTTTGACAAAGCTTAGTTAAAACGATTTTTAAAGGGATCTCTCCCTTTTACAGTCGACTGTCGAAATATTTATACATATATATGCATAATGCTTACCTTTAATCCTTTATCATTTTTAATTAAACCAGCAAATCAAAATGCTGTTCCCACTCGTCTCAGCAACAATTCTGTGCCTCATTTTACTTAAGGAGCAAGTGATCAAGAAGTAGAAAGCAAGTATCATCTCAGCCAGTATAAATCGGTCAGTAACATATCTCCCCCTACTTTGTCACACGGATCAGAAGTCCTTTTTTTTTTGTTTGTTTAGGTGTTTTTTTCTTCCTTGCTTAAAGAAAAAACAACAAAAAAAAAAGCTGAGCCCCACAAGTTTACCAGCTGCTAGGTAATATTTCACATTCAGAACTGAAGCATCAAGGACCAGATTTTTGTTTGTTTGCTTTTCCTGAATAAGCACCAAGAGGTAATAATAATCACAGTAATTAAAAAAAAAAAAATG
>NW_010180153.1:751-1049 GCF_000695765.1 Mesitornis unicolor | reverse complement strand
GCGGGTTTTGCAACCTGTGTTCCTTTAATAATAATAATAATAATAATTAAAAATAAATTGGGATGGCGCTGAAACGACCAAATCCTGGCAAAATAAGAGGAGAAATCCAGAGAAAAAACGCAGATTTAACCTCATCCTTGTCTCCCAACAGGGCCAAAAATGCCTCTGGATGCCCCAGACCTTTGGGGAGGTCGCTCGCTTTGAGCCCAGCGCTGGAAAATTGCCGTTATTCCCAAAATCCCCGGAGGTTTGGGGGCAAGGGCGATGGCTCCATCACTCACCCATCTCGCAGGCGGGC
>NW_010180153.1:350-648 GCF_000695765.1 Mesitornis unicolor | reverse complement strand
GGGCCCCCCCCCCCTCTCCCCCCCCCGCCTGCACCAGGAGACAACTCAGAGGCTCCCGAAATCCGCCCGCATCCCGCGCCGGCTTTATCAGGGATTAGAGAGTGATTAAAACCACCAGAAATTAAACCAAGTGCTTTGATGTGGGGTCTCGGCCCTGGGTCTGGGGGGGAAAGGTGGGTTCTGCGCCGCCCAGGGTTGCGTTATCGACCCCGCAGGCTCAATTAAGGGCCCGTTTGGGCGCACATCAGTAATTAGCACACGGACTCTGCTCCGCCGCGGTTACTCGGCAGATTAGAGC
>NW_010180153.1:0-250 GCF_000695765.1 Mesitornis unicolor | reverse complement strand
GGGCTTTTCCCCCCTCCCGCTACGTGCGTTGCTGATAAGCGGCGACCCCGTCCCGGCGCAGATCAACGCAATCCGTTATCGGCCGTCCCCGCCGCCGCGAAGCCCTCGAGGCGGAGCAGCGATAACCTCGCCTTTCGGGTTATTTTATCCTCTTTTTCTCCTCTACAAAAGGGCCCCCGGTGCCTTTTCCTGATAAGCAACAGCTGAATGCGCAGCACCTCCAGATGCACCGAGAGCAAAGATGCGGGCG
>NW_010180152.1:23555-23936 GCF_000695765.1 Mesitornis unicolor | reverse complement strand
CCACTACCTGTGTGTCCCCTTTCCCCTCAATGGGGTACGGGGGTCTTTGGTTGGGCCCAACTGGCCCCTATCAAAGGGCACTAAGCCCTGTTGCTGACTAGGGCTGATACTAAGCAAACAGGATGTGGTGTATTTTACTGGTAGAAGCCTTTCCCGGGTGCACAGACATGTTCTTAACATGAAGTGCAGAGGTCCTAGCAAGTTTTCTGTGCAGAAGGGTGGCCTGAAATTAGAACTGAGATGTAAGCCTCTTTTGAAGATGGGAAAAGCAATGTTATGCAGTGTTTGGTGAGTGGTGTGAAGATGCCAGGAACTAGTGACATTTTACACTGTTACTTGTAGTTATGTGGGAAATTCACCTTTTCTCTTTTTATATTCAGA
>NW_010180152.1:19025-23524 GCF_000695765.1 Mesitornis unicolor | reverse complement strand
TTTTTTTGTTTTTGTTGCGAATGGGGGGGGGGGGAAGAGGAACCCTTTATCTACTTCTCATTACAAGTAACATGTGAAGTGCCCTGTTGCATTTTGGCAAACACCTTTTTAGTGCCCTGTGATGTTGTTGAAGCCCAACGTCAGACTCATACCTGTAGAACATTTTAGACACCCACCCTCAGTCATGATTTCTGAGGGCAGAATGGAGTCGGTTATCTGTGTGAGTTAAGTATAAGTTAAAGATGTATCGGATTTTCACATGAAGTTTCTGTCTGGTTTTATGGACCATTTTAACCTTGCTCTTGGCTGCATATTCCTTATAGGAAACCTCATTCTCTCTATTGAATTCAAAAGAATTCCTGGAATTTGGCCATCATCATGCAGCTTGCTCAAGGTAAGCGTGTCTGTATGTTTTAGTGACCCCCTGGGAACAGAGCTTCTCCGTTATGAACACAGGGTTCAATTATATTTCCCTTATGGTAGGACTTCCTACAGCATTGCCATCAGCTTGTGTGGAAAGTAAGATAGCATGCTTCCTTTATTGGCTTGTGCAGCTGGAAACATTTCTGTGTTTACATATTTAGTATTGTTCTACCATCTCTGCTCAGCATATTCGTTCTGGCTGACTTTAGTGTTTTTCAGAGCAACTTCTCAGCCTGAGCCTGAGAAGTGTCCTGTTTCTTTTTTTCAGGGGATTGCTGTCTCTAGGAATGGCATGTTCTAGGCTGTTTATATAAGGGCAAGTTTTTTCCCTGAAGCAAAATGAGTTTGTTTCTTTAAAACTCTCATTACCAAGAGATCTAGCAGCTCCCTAATTGTTGTTCTGCCAGTCTTTCCACCAAGAATTTGGGTCCAGCATGGAGGCATGGAAGGGACAGGAAGGCCTCAGGAGTACCCCAAACTCAGACCAATATTGTCCTTTGTGGCTTGATGAGGTACTACATTTTCTCAGCTGTATTGACAGGCAGCTTGGATTGAAAAAATGGGTGAGCAAAATTATGCCGATGCAGGGCAGCTTCTCTAATATTTCAGAAGTTCTCTTAATTTACCTACCATTGAATCTCAGCAATGTGGGAGTATAGGAAAGATGAGGTTACTGGATAACCCCAGGAAAAGCCAAACCTAGATAATACCTATGAATGAAAATAGAAGAATCTGCAAGTATAGCAGAGAAATAAGTAATATTGTTATTGCCTGTGGAGCATGCCAGTCTTATGTCTTTCAATCCCAGCTGCCCTTCAGATAATTATGAATTCTGATAATGATGTAGCTGTAGCAGCTCAGAGTTCTTTGTGGGCTGCAAAATCTGACTGGGGCCTTGATTCATCCCGAACTCAGCTGGATAAACAGGAGCTCTGTCACTTTAATGCTAGTACTTTTCCCTGCTTTGTGCTGTAAAGTGCAATGACCTCAATTTCTGACTACGTCTCTGCTCCGAATTCCAGTGCAACACACAACCTCCTGGAAGTAGCAGGACATTCTGCACAGTGATGAAAAGTTGGGCACTGGTGCAGAGGACAGAGAGGTAATGAGATCTCCATTGCTGGAAATTCAGACCTCAAATGGAGAAGGCCCTGCATATGTAGATTTACACTGGTCCAGCTTTGAGCAGGGCAAAGGTCCAGAGACTTCTTGAGGTTCTGTTCAAGCAAAATTGTTCTCTGCTTCTGCGAAATTGCTCTCCTATCTCTGTTGTTCCCTGCTCCTGTGCTGCATAAGGCAGGACATGATCTGACCCAAAAACCTGCACTGGCACAACAGAATAAATTTCCAGATAGATGTGCCTGATGGCTACCCTACTGAGATGTCACTATTACTTCTAGACTGAAAGCTGTTGTACTCCTTGTCACCTGACACTATGGGGACAAACAGATTCTTTTGGCTATCCTCAGTAGAATGATGATGGCACTAAGTGTAGTTACAACTAAAGCTTTTATTTTAACGTAATTTTATGATCAGCATAGTGTAGAATTTTATTACCACAGCAGCGCAGTATTTTTGTAATCTGAATCAGTGTATCACGATTTTATAAGTAGCATAGTACTCAGTTTTATAGCACACCTTAACTTATGGTTCCTAATCATCTGGATCCTCTGCAGCTTGGGCCAGATCTTAATGCTTGGCTTGCAGTATCAGTATAACAGTTATAATCTAGACTCAGTCTTCAGAGGAAGCAGAAAACAGTGGAGGTGTCCCTGGCCAGTGGGAGATCACAGGTTCTGCTGCTCAGCAGCAGTTCCGGTCCGAGTCTCACTTAGGTCTTGTAACTTCTTGATTTTATAGACAGTTCTCTGCATGCTGTTATGCTTCATTTTTCTGTGGCAGGGTCATGACAACCTGGTTGGCTGGATGCCTATGGCCTTCAAGGCCAAAAAGGAGGGAAAAGGGTGGCCTGACATCCAGGAACCTTGAAGCTGATATGGAAGTGGCGAAGAAGTCTACCTGGTGCACAGGACCTTCAAGACCTGATGAGGGGGGAAAGGTGCCTAATACATGACCAGCAAAGTCACAGAGAATGGCTGTTTGCCTTATGAAATTGTGTTAGCTATGCTAACGGTATTACAAGGGACCAGGAGCAGGGGTTCCAACAGTCTTCCCGTTGTGGGTTGCTTGGCGATTGACTGTGTCAGTGCTTCTTACTCTACCTAGTTGTCGTAGGTCCTCTTGAGATGTCCTCAGACTCTTCCCTATCTGTAGGTAACTTTCTCTTTATTTTCACTCTCTTAACCAGTTATTAATGTGTAACAGGACTTTAACTTCTGTTCTTCTGTTACTTGATTTCCTTGATACTATCTTGTAGGAAACAGTATCAGAAGCATTTTGAAAGCCTAAATCCTATCCTCAGATTATTCTTTATCTGTCACTTTAACTTTTTTGAAAATTTTAACAGTATCTAGGCAGGGCTTCACTTTCCAAACTTGCATTTTACATTGATCCATTGATCTGTGCATGTTTACATTAAGTGATGCACTTTGGGATTTAAAGATACTTAGTTGTTCCTAATCATACTGTTTTCAAAAGAGACCTAAAAGAATTCTTTGCAGTCTGATGAATTACAAAATCCACATATCAGCTTTACTGGAACACCTTTGTGGCTGGAATACAAATGAGACCATATTTTGCCAATTATTTTACTGGATTTCCTGTGTAGTATTCAGTCTATGTAAAAATACTACTGATTACACCATTCTAGGAGGTAACACTGGAGGCCACTGTAGTTTATTCTCTACTGTAGCTGGTAGTAAGCACTTTCAATGACAGGGAAACAAGAGCTAAGTAATGGCTCAAAGTTTCCAGCTAGTAAAAAAGAGAAATGGAGTCTGTGTCACAACCCCAAACAAGCATTGGTGACAGTTGCTGTACCATGTCAGAGCATGGGTCACGCAGCCACCTAAGCACAGTCCTGAAGCAATTGTGAGGAGGCAGAAAAAGGACCATAGTTCTGCATCTTGACTGTAGACATCTCCTCAGCCTTCATTTGTCCACAGCTGTCCCTTCTGTAATCACAGTAGGGTCAGCAGAGTTGGAGATTCCATGAGGAATTCAGTGGAATTCTTTCAGTCTTAGATCAGCCTTCCCTGAATGTGTCCTGGCAGCTGTGTCCCAGGGAAGGTAGAGACCACTGGTCTGCTTAAGGAGAAGAGGCATCTCCACATCTGACAGACCGAACCTGTCCACTGCTTCTCCAAAAGCAAAAATGTCTGGTAGTAGCACATGTCTAGTAACACATTTCTCAGGGACATATGTCCATTGGCTTCATTATTGGACAATGTCACGACAAAAAGTAATGTTGACATTTGTAAATCTGGTAGGCTTCCCTTAGGAACAAGGACAGAGCTGTCAGAACTGTAACTCTACTCTGCTTGGAGCATTCCCAGATACAGGATCAATACAGGTAAGTTTCTGATGGTTCAAACATAAAGGTATGTCCTTAAAGCAGAGCTGATATAGTATCATTTAGATAATGTAACTTGCTTTAGTAGTCTTGATTTTGTAATTTTTGCATAGGAGGCTACCTTTAATGGGAACTCGGATATCTAAACAACAGACAGCTTGCTAGATGGAATGCATCTGCATGGAAGGCAGCGTTTTTATAAGTTTGTAGTCTACTCCCTCTCTCTGAGTATGTCTTGCAGAATGTCTTGGCACCTACACTTTGGATAGACATCAAAGCTAAATTACACACCTTAGTCCTACTCTGGTCCACAGTGAACCTTTTTAAATGTGTGGTGTGACTTACAATTGCAGCAAATGAATCCCTCGGCACTTTTCTGCTTAGCTGTTTACTTCTTTCTTATTGGTGACAATCTCTACACTCTACTGCTACACTCTCTAATCCAAAATCCAGTCTTCCCTATTTATTCTTAGTCTTTTGTTCTGTCCATCAACAAACAGGATCCACAAACTGGTTGCATACACTTGAACTTCAGCACCACAAGGGAGGCTCCTGTTAGTGTACACAGATGAAGGTGAGAAATGGACTTGGAATGAACTGGTAT
>NW_010180152.1:5539-18994 GCF_000695765.1 Mesitornis unicolor | reverse complement strand
CATTCCTGCATTTTGCTTTCAAAAAGAGCTCTAATAATCTGAGAGACAAACAACACATGAAATATAAGTAAATTTTTTTTCAACTCTTTTAATCTCCTGCTAGAGATTGGTAAGTTTCAAACCTGTTAAAAAAATTATGTTTCTTGTAATTTGGATTTTTAAGGAACTCACCATTGCAATACACCAGGCATTTGGCTACAAACAGTAAAGATAGTACCCGATATGAATCATGCAGAAGTTTTATTACAACTTCTGATATGAATTAATCTTTGTAGGCTATGCAGAGGAAGGGAATTCTATGAGTAATATTTGCTCCTTTCTTAAAAGCATTGAGTTGTTTTATCATCATTAATTTCTCAGCTAGGATGCTAGTTTAGCCAAGAAGTGATTAAAATCCAAATGTCTGGAGTAAAGGTTCTTTTTACCTTGGTATGGATGACCTTTGGCTTCAGAGGCTGCTTGGTAGGATAATGTGTTCTCATTGAATCTGGCTGAAAAGCTCAGCTGTTGTGAGTCACACTGTCACACATTCAGAGGTTAACCTTTTTTTTTTTTTAACTTTTCCTTGAAATCCACTGTGATGGGTGAGGCAGCAAAGCTTGGGAGTATCTCAGGACTCTTCTGAGTCCAGCAAAGCCCTTTTGGTTCCCCTTTTTCATTATTCTGGAGAAGTTATTGCATGGCAAATCAAAGATTTTGGTCATCTCCTTAAGTATTCAGTTTCTTTCCAGAGCAGGTATTTCCTGTGTCTACAGACAGTCACAGCTGATGGTCTTCCATTCTATGTTGATCATGAATGACAGGTGCTAATCAAAAAAACCTCAGCTACTCCAGCCAAAGGGACCATGGGTCAATTTCTCTGCATTGATTTTGGGTGCATGCTGCATTATTCCTTTTTAACTGTGTGAATTTTCTCCTGTACCCTCAGAGCTAGTCATTAGCTTTTGGTATCATCTTCATACACTGCAAGGATCTTTACCTGATGCACTAGACAGCAGCAGCTCCATTGAGGATCCATACCAGCAATGTGGAATAAGAAATTACTATCCTGGAGAAAGTCCATCTGCCACCCTCACTGGAGGCTGTAGGAATTCTGAATTCCTTATTTGGAGCATCAATTGTGGAAACACAGGAAAGAGCAGCACAGTTTCTTCTCACAGGAAATCTCTTTTCATGGAGTAAGTAGTCACGCTTTTTGACTGCATGGGGTTGGGTGAGTAGAGTTGCCAGGTTTGAGTGTTCTCATTCCTCAATGATCTAGTCTTTGCTAGTCCTGTGAGTCATGTTGTACCAAACATTCAAGGAAATGGAAGTAGATCCAGGTAAACAGAGTGCAAATATACTGCTGCTGCCAATGCCTCAGCATGGGAGTGGGGAATAATCAGGAATTTCATTAGTATATTGTCCAATGACCTCAGATGATATAATTTCTCTTCTTTCTCCTGTGCTTTCCACTACCCCTACTTCAGTGTTTTCCAGTGAAGACTATCATTAGTCAAAGTTTGATCTCCCCTCCCTCAGTAGAGTTCTTCTACACAATGCAATGGTAATGGGAATTTCTGTTTTTAACTCTGTTGTGACAAAGAGTTATGTTGTGTCCCAGTATTACAAAAGTACATAAACACTGCTGAATCACCAAGGCCATTTTTGAGCCCTGAAACCTCTCCCATCTGCTTGAACTGTGTTGGGAGTTTGAGAAGGGGGAGGATAGTGCCTCTCCCAGGATAAGCCACTCATCACAGAGCAAAGTAGCTGCTCAGGATGAGAAAAAGTATTAACAGTGCATGTGCTTGTCAAGGCCCAACTGAAAATCCTCTCAAGCATCTTAGTTGGGAAATGTAACTCAATGGTTAATAAGATTTAATGGATGTACAGTATTCAAATACCTTCCAGGGCATAAGTTTCAGAGTGTAACGTGAAAGCCAATTTTGATTTTGAAAACGAATGGGCTCATGCCATATTTGTCAGAGAGACTTTGATTAAGTCAACCTGGAACTATCAGAAATAGCTCACATAAGCCAATTATCTGTACTTAGAAGGTCTAAGTATGGGCTCTGTGAGGGCAAAAACTGATTTGGATGAGAAGTTTGCAACTTGCAATGTTCAACGCCTTCACTATGCTGCAAAAGATAGCTCTCCCAGTGCTATTTCAGGCTAGAAATGTGACCTTAGTTCTGCTGTACTGTGAGTCAGACATTAGATCTTTCACATAGAGGAAAGTGTTTACTTTTCATATCAAAGTGGAGGAATACCCAAAGCCATACTCCTAGGTACTAGTGGCTGGATGGATTCACATATGCCCTGGGACAGATGCCTCAGCGTAATTTCCCAAGCCCAAAACTCAAGTAAGTTTTGATGTAATTGTAATTCTTATAAAACACAAGAAAAACGTTGCTATTAGAGCTGTCTGTAAACTAGGAAATAACCTATTTCAGAGTAATACAGAGTGTCCCAGGCACTGCTGAAACCATGAGGTTAACTACACATGTTCAGTCTAACAGTCCCTTTGTAAGATTTCTGGGGGATAATCAGCATCTTCCCCAGAAATCAGTTTTGCTGTAACTCAGCTTGCCTGCAGTGCCTAAAGAGGCTACAGAGCAAAGTCAAGATTGGGCTCAAGTCTAAGTCCTGTACCTCTTCTGAAGGTCATTTTTCCTTTCTTCAGATCTCAGGCAGAGCCAAAGCCAACCTGGTAACAGAGACAAGGACTTTGTGTCTCAGTTATGAGTAGAAACCTGAGCTAAGATAATAAGGTGGGAGTGAATGCCTGTGGCATAAATGCTACCTGTTCCCACCTCTGCATAATGTTCCCTGTGCAGCTCTGACCAATTCTCTGCTTATTGTTTTCCCTATGTAAAATAGGATTATTAATCTGTGTTCCCTAGAACACTGCAAGAACATACTTGTTAATGTCTGGAAGATATTTGCTTGCTGCAGTGACCTAGTGCGCATAGTTAAGGACAAAGATGTGCTGCTGCAAGTAATGTTTCATTGTGTGTTCAAGAACATGTATATAATTCACTAGTTCAGTGAAAATAAGCGTTATAAAACGTGTACCGGTAATGTTCTGAGAAGTTATTATGGCTACTAATAGGATAGCTCTAACTAATGCCATGGCAACTGTACCAGTACGTAATGTTATTACAGGAAACTCCCTGTGACTGTTCTGGCACACCCCTTCTGGTTTTCACCGTAAGGGAAGCATGTGAAGGATTCCAATACTTGCTATTTTGCAATCACAAGATTGCAGCAGAGTAACTGAATACATACTGTTCTCCAGAAAAGGTTGCGGAGTGGTTGAGTTTAAGTATTGAGAGCAAAATTATAAAAGAATCTGAATAGGTACTACAGATAGGTTGACATTTCTTGAAGTGTATTTGAAATGTGTTTTCCTCAACTACAAAGAGACATGCATTGATTTTTTCACATTGATTTTTTTTTTCTCCACATTGTTTTTTTTGACACATTGATTTATACAGGTCATCCAGGTGACCAGTGCCAAAAGGACAAGAGTACTCAAGGATTTAATCATATCTCATAAAGCCTATCTTTGTAGGCATAACCAAACGTAAAAGTCATAGATTTACATTCCTCTCACCTCAATCACAAATTACTCCATGCAAAATTTCAGTACAAGCATTTTAGCAACCAATCTCATTCAGACTACAAAGACAATGAAAAACGCATGGTACACAACTAACAAAAATTGGACTGCTAAAGCTATAACGGCTCTTCACTTATCATGGACTAGCACAAAGCAGCAAACAGCCCTCATTATACTAGATATGAAACTGCCACAAAAAGAAGCTTCCTGGGGACTTTCTTAACTGCTTCTTTCATACCAGGTGCACCAAAAAAAGTTGGAAAAGTTCAAGTTGGAAAGTTTTGATACTACTTTCAGGTGATCTATCTTAGAAGTAGATCTGCAGCTCCAGAAGATCAGTGAACTTTCCACTGGAAAAGAAAAACACTGCAATGGAAAGAAAGAATATGAACAAAAATTAGCCATCTTGATACTTGAGAAGCTTACTTTTATATATTAAAAAAATTAAGACAAGATAAACATAGCAGCAGCAGTGGTACTTACATTTCAGTAACATATGTAGCACTTTCTTAATGACCGAAGCTATCTTAATTAAAATAATATTTCCTAAGACATTCTAGGCTTGTCACTCTGTGATCAAAATTTCAACCCTATAAGGATTTTTTTACAAACAAACATCTCTTGTCCCTTATTTGATAATCTTTATGTATTAAATCACTCAGGTCACTAATACTTTTTCTGCTTACGTATATATATGTATATATACACACAGCATTCCTTTAGTCTATGGGCCATCTCTTTGAAGAGTTCATTGAGCCCGAAACCATGGGTTCATCTGTCATAATAGTCTCTCAGGGCAGGACAAATGGTATGGAAGTCTCTCAGTTGGTAGGCACAGGCACAAGTACTACAGCTAATCAGACCCAGATGCCAGGTACTATGGTTATTAAAACTCCATAAATGGGTTATACAGCTAGACCAGCAAAACCACCAGTGCCATTATTAGTTACTCCTGTGAGGAAAACACAAAAAACAGCTCATGAAGAAGGGAGGGAGGTACATGGAGTGAGTGGATTGCACTCAGCGATAACTCAGCAAGCTTTAATAGGAAACCCTGGTAGTCCAGGAATCTTGGAAATTATTATGGATTGGCCAGAAAGCAAAGATTTCTGAAAGTCACTAGAGGAAGAGGTGGCATGTGCTGAAGAGGTCCCATTACACAGTAAATTCCAGCAAATGAGAAGCTAAGTGCCCTGTTCACTGATAGATCCTGTCATATTGTAGGAAAACAGCGAAGGTGGAGAACTGCTGGGTGGAGTCCTATATGACAAGTCACAGAAGCGAGTGAGGGGAAGAGGTGAGTCATGTCAGTTTGTGGAGGTGAGAGCCATCTGGCTAGCTTTAGACATTGCTGAGTGAGAAACATGACCAGTAATTTATCTCTATACAGACTCATGGATGGTCGCAAATGCCTTATGGAGATGGTTACAGCAATGGAAGAGAAGCAACTGGCAGGTCAGAGGCAAACCCATTTGGGCTGCCACACTGTGGCAAGATGTTGCTGTCTGACTGGAGAATCTGGTTGTAAAAGTACATAATGTGGATGCCCATGTACCTAAAAGCTAAGCCACTGAAGAACAAGTGTTCATTCAGAAGGAAAACTCAGGACAAATAGACAAATCTGGTGAAGCTCGCAAGAACAAATGTACTTGTACAAACCTGAAGATTGTTTGATAAATTCTCCCTGGTTCAAAACAGGCAAGTCTATCTGGAAAAAAGAATTTGCAGCCAAAAAAGGTCCATGGACAGGTTAAAGTCTTGTCAAAATACAATGCTGTAAATATCAGTCTGGGAATATACTTTGTTTACAGCTTTGTTGTAGGAAATTTGGTACGTATTTTTGTTCTGTTGTTCAAATTACTGCTTTTGGCTTTTAAGGTTTTGGTAACAAAATCAGTGTTATATTGCTAAAAGTTTTTGAGTGCAGACTGAATTGTTAAAATTGGAAGGACAAAGAACACAGAAAATAGATTAAAAAGAGGTGTTTCTATAAAGAGGTGACTTGCTGTTGAGTGGTAGTCCAACAGAGAACACATGATCATGAGACAAAGGATCTTAATTCTACTTGTGGCTCTATATGACAGAGCTGTATGACCTTGTATGTATGTATGACCTTGATATACGACTTTAGGTCAAATAACTTCTTCTTTTGTCTCTTTCCCAGACCCTCCAATCTCCTTCTATTGAGATTTCACAATCTATTTAAACTTTCTCTTGAAACAGTAGTGATCTAAAATGGAGTCTTGGTGGCAGCCTGAAAAAAACCCACTAGAATCAATAATGCCAGGAACCTGGGAGAAGAGCATACTGTTTTGAACACTTTACCTACATGGCAGGTTCTTTATTCAGCTTCTCCCCTAGCTGAAAGTACAGTGTGGTTCCTCTCTTCGTTACTTTAGAATTTTCAAAATAGTGAAAGCACTAATAGGTGAGATAAACAGTGCACAATATCATACCCTGTTTCACCCAACTCTCATGTCATGCAGATTAGTAATACGTAAAAGCACAGAAAGGCAACTGGCTCATTCTAGAACCCATAGCACACCACTCTAGAGGGCTTTCACTGGTATATTGCCTTAAAGGAATTAGCCAACAAAATACCCTCATATAAGCCATTCAAGAGTTACAATGCTTTGACTCTTTAAAGATTTCTAGAAATTAATATATTGAAGTTTTTAATAGAAATAAATTTATTTATTCTTGTGAAAGCACAGTCTGATGAAGCATACAGCTGCCTCACACAGTAGAATGCTGGCTGTGGAGCTAGGTTTTCAAAAATGCCTAAGAATTTTACATGCTTCAGTGTGGATGCCCAACTTGAAACATCCTTTTACTAATGTCATGAGCACTACAGCTCTCTCTGCGGTTTCTGGGAGCTGTGAGATGCACTGTATGTCACCTGATCACACTGATACCTCTGGTTGGTTTTAACACTGTTTCACAGCTGTTCTTTCTGCTTGGCAGTTGCCAATTCGGTCTGCTAATTCTGAAAGAATGCTATTGCCCAGTGCTTAATGGAGTTCAGGTGCCATATTAGTGTCATAGAGCTCACTGTCTTGAGGAGTCAATATGCTCCCAGCCCTAGCTTGACTTGTTTATGATCAGCTCAGACTTCTATGCATGTAAATGCATAGGAAAATATGCTTTGCTCTACATGGGTGTGCCCAAAAGCCTTTGCCATAGTAAAAGCCTGTGTGAGGCAATAGTGTTACTAGGTACCAATGTCCTTCAGACACACACCTCACACAGGTTTTTGTTAAAATACGGAAGTGACGCCTTGTCTGCTGCCTATGGAGATTTTTTTTCACTTAGTATTCTTCTCATATTAATGTGACTGTTTGTTTGTAGTTGGTCTTCTCATTTGGCAGTCTTAAAGCATTATTTATGCTTAAAACATACTGCTGCGTATCGGTACTAAACAATCCAAGGCAGCTGTTGAATGTGCAGCTGACTACCCCGACACTGTTACATGGTGATTATATTACATATTCCTAGTATTATATCACCTCATAGCACACTAATGTTTCAAAATACATATACTGTATTCCAGCCAGACACCCTACCAAGCCTTGCTCTGTCCAGTACTGTGTGCATCTGGTGGTATTCATTAAGTGTTTTGCAAGATTCCCTCCAGACATGAAAAGTACTGTGAAAGTTTCATCTACAACATAGTCTTACCAGTCTTCTTTTAGCCTACACTCTGTTCTTTTCCTTCAAGACACAGCCATTTTTCAATGCCCAGACAAGGTAACACTGGTGAGCGCTGAACAACAGTGTTCTCGTAACAGTGAGTATAAAAGGCTGCTGCACACAGCTGAGGCCATGTTAATTCCTCAGAAATAGGGTCATAAGACTCGGGTGTTATTCACAACCTTATATTTTATTTTCAACCGATATGCACTTCCTATGACTGTTGAAGTAACTCTAACATTACTTACACTAATGAGGGTAATGAGGGTGGAGAAAGTAGGATAGAAAGAATGGAATTTTAATTATGATGGGGACTGATAAGTGCCAGGCATGCTGTGGATACTGTGTGAAGCTAGCAAGGATGTTGCAACAGCAGACTAGGAATTGCATATGCATACTTGCAGTTGGTTATTCCAGAGAATGTTTTTTTCTTCCCTTCCCCCCACCCCTTCCCCCTGTGCTCTTTTTTTTCTTTTTTCCCCTTTTTTCTTTTTTTTTTTTTCCCCCCTTTCTGGAAACTGAATTGGAAACATACTATTGCAGTGGGGTATCCTAGTTATGAAATCATGACAATTCAAATTACTGTGAAATGCAGAGTTCTGTTTCTCCTTTACCTAGCTGGCAACAGTCACATGTGCTGGAGAGATTTAACTGCCTCATAATGGTGATGATTCTGTGCTTGAACAGAAATCACTAGTGTGAGAACTGAACATATTCTTGTAATTACTGTATGTGTTTATAATTTCCATGGTGTCATTTCCACGACAGGCATAATTTGTTTTATTTCTCCATACCAGTCTATGGGAAAACAGTTGTCAGTCTAGAAACTATGGAGTTAAATCCTTAGCTTTTATAGCCCATTGTAAAACTACTGTAGTCCAGTCTACCCATTCATATCAGCAATGTGACCCATTAACACAATATATAGTATACAGAGAATCTTGAAAATTGGGAGTTATCTATAAAGTTCAAACATTGGTGTATTTAAAACATTGCAATAAAGGAATAAAAATAGTTAGAACTGGTTAACTTTGGGCCCTTGGGATTGACATTTTATGTTATTTGATTCTCAAATAAGTTAAACTATTTATTTCACTCTGAGTCCTGAAACAATATGTTTCACTGTATGACTCAAGGAACTACTAGAGTGAAAGGTGCCAAGACAAAAAAGGGAGCACCAGCCATTTGATAGGATCATGAGATCTTTGGATAAATCTCCTCAGGAAAGCTGAACCACAAAATGACTTGGTTTTTAGTGCAAGAGCTTCTCAATACTTGAAAACTGTTCCAGCTTAAATTTTGTTATTCAGTACTATATCTTATGTTCACAAACATTTTTATGCATTATTGGTGCTTTAATTACTGTTAATTATTCCCTGCCTTTGGAGCCAGAATTGTGGGGATAATGAATCTCTAATCCCTATCAGCTTTTGCTGTCTGACAGTGGTATCCCCCTGGTAAGCCATGTTGCTTTTTAGCTATTTGGATTGTCTGTCTGTTCATGTCCATACCATCTACTGGTCCAATGTTATCCTGATCAAGGGGCATGCCAATTTTTAAATTGGTGTTTTTGTACACTACCCAGAACTATCTTCCAATTGCCACCAGCTGCAAAGTTCACATACCGATGTGTGTGGACATGTGTCTTATATGTGACTATTTACTACACTATTTTGTGACTGAAACGGCATTGACTTTCTCTGTAGAAGTCTTGTAATTATACTGCTACTCTAATAACAAGAATCACATGAAATCAGTGTTTCTTATGAATGTATTTGTGGAACAAATGTATGGACAGAGGCTTTCCAATGAACAGGATGTAGAGTATTATTCTAATACCACTAACAATTCTATAACTAGTTTCTCACAGTACAAGAATAACTAGTATCAAGCAGCAGCACACAAGTGCCTTTAAGTCCAATCTATTGCTTAGAATGGATAAAAGGAATAAAAAGAAGTTAAAAGCATTAAGTATTCCTCAAAATAGAGAAAATAAGAGGGGCTATATTAATCACTGAAATTGTTTTCACTTTTTATTTAAAAACATAGCAGAGTAATTATAGTGTTTGATTAGAAACAATTATTTGTCTCTTCAGCATAATGTTATCAAGTTGCTATCCACCTTTCTCAAATTTTGTTTTCAAAGGAACACTGTCAACATGTGATGGATGGATTTTCAATGAAATAAACAAACCACCAGAAAATTCACCACAGGCAAGTGGAAAGAACTCTAGCTGCTGAATATGTACTTTAATCAGAGCTCAAAAACACTGGCAAGACTTTATGCTTGCTTGTTGCCTTGAGATGCTGCAAGTTCAGTTATCATGGGTTAAAAGGTGTCACTGACACACACATCTTGTTTACCGTATGTTGTGATCTCTGTCCTGTTATATACATCATCTGATTGAAGGCTACATTTTCATAGCAAGCAAAATTTCTGCAGCCTTCTCCATAATTTAAGACTATAAGAGAGCATCACTAAAGAACAGTATTTTGCTACAGAAGTATTATTCCCAATGTTTTCTTACAGTTTTCTTTTATAATACTTTGCAGATGACCACAAGAGTTTTTGCACTTATGAAAGACTTGTACAACTGAAATCAAATTAGGGATGTAAACACTGAACATGTTAGAGAAGTAAGTGCAATAATATGCATGTGTTCTGTAGTTGTGCCTTGACCATTTTACTATGCCCTGTGCTCACTCCTGCTGTATGTACTATACTACCAGTATAGTACCCTATGTTATTCTAAGCTCTGTGAACTTGTCAATCAGAAGCCAAGTTGCCTACTTTGGATGATTCAGCAGTCTTATATTTCCTAATTCAATACTTCCATGATTCTTGTAATTTGACTTTGTGATACTAGCATGAAAATAAATAAATACATGACATTAAGAGCTCTGGTGCTAGCTTTCAACTGCTGCTGCTAAGTGGCTGATAATTTCAGTTCCTAGTTCTTCTGCAGTTTTCCCATTTGCAAAAGGAGAAAGTAATACTAATCAGTTGCCTAATGGGATACTTCAGAGATGAGCTGTGAGCATGGATGACTTCTTAAGTTCCAAAATGTAGTTATGACTATAAAAAATAATATGCATCCTTTTTATAACTTATTCATTAAGCACAGCAGTTAAAGTTCTTAAAAGTCATGACTATTGCTGTGGCTTTACAGCTGTGGATGTAATTTAAGGTTGACTTCAGTAACGAAAAAAGTCCTGCCAACACTGAGTGCTTTTAAAATGCTCACTGGGGATTTATTCTGACCAGATTTGCTACTTTATAAAGCTTCTGCCTTAGTGAATCAGCGTACTACCATATTTCTCAATAGAAAAAGAGTTATTTTTAATCCTATAAGGTTTCAGTTAGTGGTAGGTAAGAGGAACTGACTGCTGCCTGAGCTGAGTCTGTGTGTTCATGTGCCCTCCTTTTACTGATGTTATCCAGATCTTTTGCAGATTTTTATAAAACTCTGTAACCCAGAATTAAGTTATCCACTGTTTTGCTGAATTAGTTTTCTGTCAGATTAGGCAATTAGAGTTTAATCAGTCCACAGATGGATTTAACAAGTATCAGAGCTAGTGCAAAGTAAGTAGTGAGAGCATGAGGCAAGTGTAGGGAGAGAGGAAGAGCTGAGCAGGGTAAAGGACACTACTATTTTGGCAAGTTGTTAGATCTGCTTAAGTCATCATGCTTAACCATATTCTAATTTCACCTAAGAAAAAAGCAACTTTTGAATCATGCCCTGTAGCATTTTGGCCACAAAAGCTGGCAAGTTACTTCTGTGCTACCTGGGATATATATTTATACTGCATAATAATTTCTAGCTAATACATGCTTTAAAAACAAATATAAAAACAAACAAAAATTAAATTTGAGTCTTTACAGTCTAGAGGTGAGGCACAATCATACTAGAAATATTCCAAGGAAAAGAGAAAAATATGCTTATTTAATTTCAGGTCCTGGAAGTTTTGATAGTAGTTTATTTATTTTTATGACTTCAAAACAGCAGAGCAGGAAGAACATTTACAGGCAAAGTATCTATACTACAATAAAAAGTTCTAATGTTCTAACCATGTCATGACTCTTCCTCCTTAGAATACATCTGAGCTTAGTTTTTTTTATAAGTAACACAGCACTCTAATCCATCTAGGGGCTTATGTGGCAGCGTCATTTGTTTCTATGTGGCTATTGAGAAGGGAACTGCAATTGGAATCCTGCCAAATCCTTGTTCTACGCCACTGAGAATTAAAAAAAATTGCTGGACTCTAAAAAATTACACAAACAATTAAAGTAAATAATTTTGAAAGCAATGGAGCTAAATGTGATGTGACTGTCTTTGCATATCTTATTGCGAATTGTTGATAGAAATTTTTCTTGTATTAGCATCCTTAAATGCTCCCTCTCTTATGCACTTCTACATGCACAATTATAAGTGTTCCTATGCAGGGATTCTCTGGTGTACAGTTCACATTGGAATTTTTTTTTTTCTTATCAAGGCACTTATTGTATCTGTCCTCTTAGATCTATTTTCATCTAACTGGTAGAGATTTGATTTTGATATGCCCTTGAGATGTTTTCCCTAAGATAAATGCAAGTAGTTGTGAAATCTTCTGAAAGAGACACAGAGAGGCACATGGTAACTGTAAACTTAACTACAATCTATTAATAAAGAAATGCAGATCTAGGAAGCATTGCTGTAAGATACGTTGTCTGATAACATAAAATACATAGCAATGACTCTTGTGGAAGCAGCTGCTTCCCCTAGGTATGGATACACCTGGATAGATAGACGGATATATAAGGATATTTGGTTGGTAAACACAGTGCAATGGATTGCTTGGGATAATATTCTGAGCAGACAGTGGTTACCAAGAGTTGTAGTTCCTGCTAGCAGGGGATGAGGGTGTCAGATTCATGTAGAGTACTGTGCACAGCAATAAAATAATTTTAGCTTTAAATAAAAAACCTTACATAAAGAGGGAAATTAACACATTAATCAGTAATATTAACTGCTTCAGTCAAGTAATAAAGAGAACTTCGCCATCCCTTACCTCTGCTCAAACTGTAAGCACATGTTTGTTGGGGCAACTTTTTCACCTCCTTTTAAGGTAGTCCATCAACTGTTTCACCAGTCCCACACCTGATTCTGAGCTACCTCTGGCATGTTTTAGCAAGACCAATGAAGTAACTCCCTTGTCTTTAAACCCCTGGAGTCCTGGCAGCCTCTCAAGTACAAATCTCTACATCCTATTACAACGTAACTGCTGCTTTTGTGCACATCTGGCTGAAACAATTGGAGACTTTCCTCTGTACCAAGGGCACCCAAGTGTCTACCTGACACCTGTAATGTTCATGTGGCCAAATCTTTGTTCTTCTTACCATAAAAATACACCAGAACAAAGAAGGTCTGAGTCACGTTTCCAGCTGTTTAAAAGGTGAACTACCACAAGCATTCTTAGGGAAAGGAGGTCTTCTGAGATCAGAAAGGAAGCACGGTTGCTAGCAATCATATTTTAGGAAAAGACTCAGTTAAAATATTGCAGAATGGAGGCTACCAAGCAAGGGTGAAATATAAGTAATTTCAGATACTTTAAGGATATATTTAGGGGTTTCAGCAATTAAATAAATGTTTTAATCTGCATCTTAAAAGAAAAAAAAAAGACATTTGGTAATAGCTGAGTCAAGTCCTGGAAAGAGAACCAATTTAACATTCTTTACCTTTGTTAATCACTCATGCCACTAAACTATAACTAAAAATTGTATTTTATAGTAAAATGTATAACTTTTGGACACAGCGCGAAGCAGTCCAAGCTAGCAGCAGGGACGGGTTCGGCCGCGGTTCGGGTAAGGCTGCTACGGCCAGTCAAGCGCCGGTACCAGACTCCCTGGGCGTGAGGCGGGACTGCTTGAGGAGTAGGCGGTGAAGCATGGCCCAGCCGTGGGTCGAGAGGGAAGCAGGCGTTTGAGAGGCCAGTGCTGAAGATGTTTGGTATGGAATCACTCCCCTGAAAAAGCTGCTGAGCAAGGAGCCGCGGTCTGAGGCTGCTGTGCCCCCGGCCGTTGGAGGGGCGGTATAGGCTCGGAGGGCAGGGACTGCAGGGTGAGGGGCCGCAGCAAGCCCGCGGAGTCCGAGACAGCGCCAGTCCTTGGAGCATACGGTGGC
>NW_010180152.1:0-5359 GCF_000695765.1 Mesitornis unicolor | reverse complement strand
GCCCGGCCCTGCCTTGTCTTGTCTTGTCTTGCCTGCTGGCAGTCGCCGTCCCGGGCAGGGTCCGAGCGCAGCTGTGGCTCCCGGCGAGAGCTGCTTGCCCAGAGGGACAGGGGAGACTTCTCGGTCATGTGGTCCGCGGCTTAGAAATAATAACAGATCTTGGTTTATTTGGCTTAATTAAGCACACATGCCTTTAACTAGGAAGGTGAGAGGAGGCTCCCTCTCGTTTCCATACTGTTGTGCCCGGCCATAGTCTCACGGTGGCATGTAACGAACACCACGAAGCCGGGACAGCTTCTGCACCAAGGTGTGCTCGCGCTATGTATTTCTCCGAGCAAAGAGCTTTATGTGTGTCTGGAGTGCTAAAGTCATCACGACTCTGATGGGAAGGAGGAACTAGACCCCACTGTTTATGTCGTTTTCCTGATCGAGGCACTCTTCATGTCCCTTCCCAGTGAGGGAAAGGAGAAATAAAATACAGGAGGATCTACGGTGTTTGAAGCAATGTTTCAGGAAGCTAGAAAGCTTTTGGAATTGACCATGCGTTGACAGATGTGCTTGAAATAACAATGTGGTTGCAGGTTTGAGATAAGCATCCAGGAGTGTTTGTTGACATCGTGATACAGCAGTGTGTGTGCATCCTGCGCTTGTGACTGAAATGAAGCCATGTCAAGTCCATGTTACTCCTGCCTCTCTGTTAGTAACAGATTCTGTCCGTCCGGGACAGAGGAGGAAATGAAGCTTGCAGATCAAACTGAAACTATAAAGTGTGTTTGGTTAGACACGAGATTGTAGCCAAATATGGAGTTAGAACAAGACATTGGGTAAAACAACAGCTTTCCTGTTGAAAATGCAGAACTTTTGTTACAGGAGAGATTTGGTCTGTTAAATTACAAGCATGCTAGGTAGCCATAGCACAAGGTAGTGTTTGCAGTGTTATATTTTAACTCCTCAGTGACCTGCAAACTCAGAGTACTAAACTTCTGCCAAATTCAGGAAAAAAACATGCAGTAAAAAGTAAATTTTCTGTTTCATTTGAGAAAAATATTATCATTGCCTTGTGCTTCCATCTTCTCAAATACATTAAAAAATTCCCTATCCTTTATATGCTGCTGTTTTTAGAATTCAAAGGTTATGAGCTCTGGGCATATTTTGTTGTTTTAACTAGCAAGATTGCTTTTTTTTTTTTTAAATTACACTTCTATAGAGGGATTTTTTGTAATGTTAAAATTACAGTTTGTATATGCAGTTGAAGTTTTGGTTTTGTACTTAATCTTGGCCTTAGTAAAGGCCTTAGCTTTCAGCTACAGTTTACTGCAGTCACAGAATTGTAATCTGCATTCTTGTATTCATGGTAGAAAGACCATATCTTTAATAGTAGTGCAGTTTTGGGGAGAAATTTTTTTTTAAAGTGTGTGTTGAAATAATACTGCTACTGTATTGTGCAACAAAACATTAAAAAAAATTATGCTCTTTATCCATGCAACTGAAACGAATAGCAGTGTGAGCCTGAGGATACAGTTCAAAGGTAGTTTGTGCTACTACTGAGAAGTGATGTTCATGCATAGATCTTCCTAATTTTGTTCCCTGAAATGAAAAGCCAAAAAGATGATGGTGAGACTGTTTGGAAGAAAATTTGGAGCTGAAGTTGATCAGTAAATTTTCTCCGGAACACTGGCTCTGCTGGAAGGGACACTGAAGAGAATCCACAAATATTAGAGCAGAAATGCTGGTCATTCTTTTAGTGATTTTGAGGCATGTTTGGCAGCTGCTAGAATCTAAAGTGAAGAGGATGCTTTTTGAATAGAGTTTTTTTAATAGTTTGAATAGAGTTTTAATTTCTGTGGCTGATGATGTGGAAGCTTTTGTGGGCATCAGATCTTTAAAATAAACTGTGCTTCACGGTAACTGAAAGGTTTTTTGTATTGTCTTATACAGTAGTAATTAATTTTGTGATTCTGTATGTTGATTTCCTGTGCAAAGTGCTGTGTAAATTCAGAGGAAAAGATGGCTATCATCTCCCTTATGAGGAACGGCTGAGGGAGCTGGGTCTCTTTAGTTTGCAGAAGAGGAGACTGAGGGGAGACCTCATTCATGTTTATAAATATTTAAAGGGTGAGTGTCATGAGGATGGAGCCAGGCTCTTCTTGGTGACAAACAATGATAGGACAAGGGATAACGGACACAAGCTGGAACACAGGAGGTTCCCCTTAAATTTGAGAAGAAACAACTTCGCAGTGAGGGTTACAGAGCAGTGGAACAGGCTGCCCAGAGAGGTTGTGGAGTCTCCTTCTCTGGAGACATTCAAAACCCGCCTGGACGCCTTCCTGTGCAACCTCATCTAGGTGTTCCTGCTCCGGCAGGGGGATTGGACTAGATGATCTTTTGAGGTCCCTTCCAGTCCCTAACGTTCTGTGATTCTGTGAAGCTTGCAATATTGTATTTGTAGCTCTCTGAGCTACAAAGTTTGGGGCTTTTACCCTTGCTAAACAGAGAGTACATATGAATCTGAAGGTATTCCAAAACCATTTCAGTTGCATTCAGAACTCTGATGCCCGTTTGCCAAACTGACAAGCAGATTTTTTTTTTCACTTCACTTTACTGGTGTGGAGCTGTGTCAGAAGGGATATGTATCTTAGAATAGTCTGCAAGGCAGCAAATACACTAAAGTGGATATGGAAGAACACTTTTTCTAATTAAATATGTGTTTATTTGTTGGTTTTGTTAATTTTCTTTACATAAAAGCAAAACCAGCCAGTCAAAGAAACCCTTATCCTTTCCTTGAAATACTCGTGGGTGTGGTGATCTTTTAATTACTTGAATCGTTTCTCCAGTGGAAATAGAGAATCTAAATAAAAATATTTAAGATGTCTTTTTTGACTTCACCCTCCCCATAACCCACTCCTATACTGGAAAGTTAGACATAATCCTCTTTGGAGAGATCTCTGCTGTGCTTTCCATCCTGCCTAGGAGTTTAGTTGGAGATGTGTGAAGTCTGGAAGAACAGTTCATTGCAGATCTATTTTTAGGGCCTGGAATAGCTGAGTTAACAATATAATATCTTGTATTGGAAGGGATCTATAAGGGTTGTCGAGTCCAACTTCCTACTTTTTGCGGGACTATCTCTAACTGAACCCTATGACTAAGAGCATCATCCAGATGCTCCTTGAACTCTGATGGACTTGGTGCTCTGACCGCTTCCCTGGAGAGTCTGTTCCAGGGACCAACCACACTCTCAGTGGAGAAGCTTGTCCTAGTGTCCAACCTGAACTTCCCCTGCAACGTTATAAATTAGTTAATGTTTTAGAAATGGTTACTGGGAAGATTTTGTTGTTTCAGGCAAATTCCTCTATTTTAAATGACTGTTCTTAATTTGAGACCTTCCCAGAAATATGAATAATCAAAGTGTAATTGAAAGTATATTAAATGCTTCCTTGTTGCTTCACATAAATTTTTTTTAAATGGTATGATTTCTAATTCCTCTGGATTAGGAACTGCAAATTAATGAGCAGAATTTATGTATTCTGACTAGTCATTTGTTACCTAATCAGTTTCACTAAAAAAATCAAAATAAGTGAAATAATGACTAAAGGGGATGTGTCATGTAATTTGAGAGATCTCTTCCAAATATATTCTTCAAAATATTTTGCAAGCCTTTACTTTCCTTTTTAGATTCTGTGTGTTTCTGAAA
This sequence comes from Mesitornis unicolor, assembly GCF_000695765.1. Taxonomy (NCBI): domain Eukaryota; kingdom Metazoa; phylum Chordata; class Aves; order Mesitornithiformes; family Mesitornithidae; genus Mesitornis; species Mesitornis unicolor. Next base: position 1,668 of record NW_010180152.1, on the reverse strand, counting down.
GATCACTTCATTAGTTTCTGTTTAATACATTAAACATGGACGTTTGCTATTTGAGATGAGAGGAGAAGGTAGAAGTGAGCTATTGCAGAGTTTCTCACTGAAGACAGGTGACGTGCATAAACAAGAAACTCCAGAAGGGACAACTTTTGATAAACTGCTGAAATGCAAATAAAATTATCTTTCAGTGACATTCTTGAATTATTTTTATCTTTCTACACAGCAAAAGGAAACTTTGAAATTAATTACATAACTGAACTGTTGAACAAAACAAAAAGGTTCCCATGGGACGTGGTGGCTTTTTTTTGTTGAAGACAGAAATAAACCAAGTTAGGTAATGTCACTTACAAAATGAAAAATGTCACTTGCAAAATCTAGTAATTTCAGCAAGTTCCTATCAGTTCCTAAATGTGTTCTTTCTCTGTTAGTTTTGTTCAGTATATAAATGCATTGGAGATTGCAGGGGCAGCAGGCATACCCTTAGCTGGGTATAGCTATATAACAATCTATATAACAATAAACCAAGTAATCAGTTTTGATAAAATGGTAGATAAAAAAATCTAAGAGGTCTGTTCTGAGTATATTGCTCCCCCTGCCATGTTTTGCGTACCCCAGCATTTTATTTTAGTCAAGTACCACTAAGAGAAAAAAATGCTGATGAGATCTGTTTCTACATATGAGTTTTATGTTGTTCAAGTGCATGTTGCTGGATAGTATTTTTACACAAAGTCATGTTGTAGCACCTGTATCTTGTGTTCCTGTGTCAGCTAAGCTAAAAATGAACCTGTTTTCTGAGTGTGTTTGATATGTATTTACTTTTACTATGTTTCTGTGAACTCCCTGTCTAGCAACAGATGCTGAGAAATGGATTCAGTAATTTGGATACGATCTGTCTAGCTGAGAGAGCTGTCATCCCTTTCTGGGCTTGATTCATGTATACACACAGGCTAAGACTTCCATGCTTTCTTTTGCTGACACTTCTCAGTACAAGCTGGTATCTGGGTGTGTTAGCAACGTATCTGGAACAGAGTACTCCAGCACCCGTTATAAAGTGAAAAGCAATTTGATGATCAGAATAATGAGGGAAGTAGATGAACATATGAAGAGGGAAAGAAGTTGATCTCCTTGAAATATTTTCTTTTGGCAAGACCACGTACTGTGAGTTGGAAAAAGACAGAAAATCTCTTTCCTTTTCCTGTTAAAATAATGTCTGAAGATCAAGAGTATAGATGCTTACCATGGATTGTTTTTTAGTATTTTTCAACTAAGGAGGCAGTTTTCCACGAGTAGAATGAATGATGCCACTGAGTATCTGCATATCTAATGAGTCAGAAATGTTGAATGCTTTTGTTGACCTCAGTATCCACCTGTAAAACTATTCCAGGACTGTCCTGTCATCTTTTTTTTCGGAAGATGATGCAAAGTTCAGCAAGCATGTTTGACATTTGTGAGGCTATGTGCACATGTGCTATATAAAGCCCCATAATGACTACCATAGAAAATGTTGAAAACTAATAAAAGCTAGGATAAAACCACTTCTGTTTAACTAATTCGAATATTTTTTTTCCTATTTGATGGACATTGGTATAATGGCTACCTCTGAAGAAGCTGAATTTACCTTTATTTAATGCATGCCTCTGATATTACACAGAATCACAGAATATTAGGAGT
>NW_010180151.1:0-790 GCF_000695765.1 Mesitornis unicolor | reverse complement strand
ATCTCATCAATATCTCAAGGATCTCATCGATGCTCATCAAATTTATCCCATAGAAGCCCTGTCCTGCTCTCGATCGGGATCCTGACATGCATTTGCCATGAGGGGTGTTTGATCACTGAGCAGGGACGCCCCTTGAACTGTTACTCCACCCACAGTCATCGGTTGGGGTGAGTAACACCAAGCCCTATTAAATAATTAAGCAAGATTTAAAATATTCCTTAATTGTTCTACATTTAGTAAAGCACTGGCGGGGGCTGCCCAGGGCAGTGGGGGAGTCCCCATCCCTGCAGGGGTTCCCAAACGGTGTGGATGTGGCACTTGGGGACGTGGTTTATGGCCACGGAGGGGTTGGGTTGAGGTTGGACTGGATCTTGGAGGCCTTTTCCAACCTCAGTGATTTAATGATCCTAAATTAAGAAGCCAATGAAGAAGCAGTCGCTGTAGCATTTCCATTGGGTGGTAGAAATTCCAATTTACGTCCTTCAGCCCCGTCATGTTGTTATAATTTAGAATAAGATTTTGCTTAGAATCATAGAACATTGAAGAGTGGTTTTAGGAAGCTTTGTACATATGGTCTAGTCTGTATTAATAATAATAATAATAATAATGATGATGATGATGATGATGATGATGATAATGATAATGCCACCACCACCACCATAACAATAATAGCATAGTTATATTCTGTAATTATAATATATAAATAACAATAAAAATTGTTACATTCTATATCATATTTCATTTATCATTTATCATATATATTACATATCATATATTATATAATATATAC
>NW_010180150.1:0-21558 GCF_000695765.1 Mesitornis unicolor | reverse complement strand
AGCCTCCCTACACCCTCTGACAATAGCCCTGATGAAGCTGTGACAGCAAGTCTCTGGTAAAAAGTGCTGGTTCTTCCCCTGAGCTTACGAGAGCAGATTCCAGATGTCACTGACGATTTTTTGAAAATATCCCTCAAGAGGAGTTACCTCGCGGAAGATGCAGACTCGGTATCCCCAGCTGAGCATAACTCTAAGCCAGTCACCGCCTCGGGGAGCTGCGGAACAACACCGTGGCCGAGCTGGGCTTAGGTTTAGGATTTATAGAGAAAGTAATAGCGAGGTTATCAATTATTGCTTCCTGCTTGTATTCACATTCTTAAAAAATTGCTTACAGTCCATGCAGAAGCTAATTAATTTGTATTTAGTCACCTAGGCATCCCAGAAGCAACTACAAACTTAGCTTATGCTAAGTTAAAAGTTCCTTCACTTTTGCTGCTGTCCCCCTTTCCTAATGGTCCTCTTCATACACACTTTCACTGATCAATTTCATAAAGCTGCAATTTCATAAGAGTAGATGTCAGGATAATTTGACAAACACGTTTTCTGCCACACACTGGGAGCTATGGCAGCATAACAGTGAGCAGGAAAGTGTACCAATGGCTCGTTTTGGTATTCCAACCTGAGCAGTTGCAGTAGGTCCATCCTCTACTCTTTAATAAGTGAGGGGGTAGTTTTTGACTCCAGCTGCACATCCAATGGGTCAAAAAAATCACAGTTTTACACTGAGTTCTAAGTAAGTCAGGTCAGATCCAGCTTTTTGGAGAAACTTAAGAAAAAAAAAGAAAACTTGATGGCATTACCACAATAGTCAGCACTAGTAAAAAGTGAACATCAGCAGGTATACATTTAGTTATTTCCCATTCTCAGTAGACGGCAAAGCACTGATAAAATGAAGGTGGTGTTGATAACAGATGGAACAGGTACAGTGAAAATTTCAGGACAGTAAAGGAAAGTAGGGGTGGGCTGCTATGATCTGTATTCAGCAGTAGCAGGTAAGAAATAAAAGATAATTTGCACACATGTTGTAAGTGCCATTGCTAAGAAACACGAGTGTCCTTTCACCAAATGTCTGAAATATCCGGGGTAACCACAGTAACGGGAAGCACATGTTAACATTGTGTTATTTTTGCTATTATTTTTTACTTGAATGAAACCAAAGGTTTCCTCTTTTCTATGTTTGTCAGGAAAGAGAATCAATAACTTCATGAAGAAAACGAAATAAGAAGCCTTCAAATATAAAATGGATTCCTGAACTTGTGTTAAAAATTCATCCACTCCCTCTGGCTGGAATGAGAAGTGGAAGTGACCAACTGATGGTGAAGGAAGACAAATGTCAGCTGGGGTTTTCCGTCAGACAAACATAATCATTCTTCGTACCAGCAACATCCACTAAGTTAGCTATACATTTAAATGAATACCATATAATAAACCCACCAAGACCAGTGCAGCATCTTTACCTCTAAATGAATCAACTGTGTCTTTCTGGATTGTGAAAAACAAATGTGGAGAACACATCATTTAGCAGACATTTTCCATTAGCACAATGTACAACCATTTTAACAAAAGTCTTGCTTGGTTTAAGCTCCCCTGCTGTCACAGTTATAGTATTGTTTGCCCAGAACCTCAAAAATGCATTTCTAGCTTCCCCTATTAAAAGTTTATCTTTCAAATCAAAGTTTTACAAAGCAACAGAAATAGCTACACATTAAATGAACAAGCAGAAAAGAGATTCAAGTGAAGGAAGAACAAGTCTATCTTTATACCTTTTTTATTGTTCCACAGCAATGGACACATTTAAAAGATCAGTGAAGTAACGATGTTAAAACAGCTTTTTGCAAACAGTAGGTGGAAGGTGGGTAATGCACTAATTGAGCTCACAGGAAGCTGGCTTTATAGTTCCTTCTGCAATATTTCCTCCAATTACAGATGTTTTACACTAGGTGAGCTTGATTTCAACAGTAAAGGGATTATGCGGGCAAGTCCAATAACTCACAGATGGCATGGTCAGTGATAACAGATCACAGCTCCTGGACAGGCAGCACCAGAGCATACAGAAGTAGCAACAGTTTCATGGATACTAAACTTGTGTCCTCTTTGTTTAAGATACCATGCACCAAAACACATTTCACCCACTAACAAGATTACCCACCTGCTTCAAGTTAGACATGCTACCAATACCTTGCTGAATTAAGAGTTTATGAGGCCATTCAAAACACTGGATCAGTCTACATAGCCAATGCTAGATAAATAAAAACCATGTAAAATAAGAACCAAGTCAATTAGCATTATAAAATTACAAGTTTATTGCACAGTAAAATCAGTTTTTCCCCCTCAACAGCACATGCCAGAACTGTTAAAATTTTATACTTTCAGCTGAATGTTATTCAGAAATCATATACAAGTTATTTGGAACCAAACTTAATATTTGTACATGTATAGACTTCCAAAAAAGACTACTCTGCATTTGTTTATGACTGATGTGCTTATCCAAATATTTTCAATTAAACGCAATTAACTTGAGTAGTTGAAGAAACTCTTTAATATATGATTCTTAGCCAAACTACGGTTTAAGTATATTGAGAACAAAATGGAGTCAACAAAAAAAAATTATTTTATTACAAATATGATTTACAGTGGTCATTTCAAGAATTGTTTGGGTCATCTCCACTCATCTTCACAGTATACTCCAGTTTTGAGGATTCTGCTTAGCAAACTGATTACCAGAGTTAAACAAGACAGAAAAATCAGTCCACGTCTTCAGCTAGAGAAATTCCTTCCTTTTTTTCTAGCTTGGATACCTGCAAGTGAAAAGGAAAGTGATTCAATAGTAAAAATAAGTTTGCATTTAATATCTCCTATCTTTTCAGATTTCCATCACAAAACAGTGTAGAGTCCAGATTTATCAGGAACTGACAGCCACATACGCTCTAGGAGGCAACTGAGCTGAACAGGATATAAGTTGCAGTCAAAAGAGGAGGTCAAACTTTCTTCCCACCCAGCCCCTTAACCTCCTCCCAGCTGCATGCACCCATCAGTTCCTGAGCTTTTTGTCAGTTTGGTGACTTCATTTGGCTGACCAAGGAGTGACATAAGCACCAAAACCATCTCAGAAGCCAGGAGAGACAGAAAGAGAGAGAACACTGCGCCTTTCAGTGACAACTGTCAGATCACATCAGGCCATAACCTGAAACCCTGCCCGTAACAGTCAGTCTAGAATAATTAAAACAATACACAGGAAATGCTTTTCATGCACACATACACAATTTTATAAAACTGACCTTTACTGTTCTGAAAACTTAAGGAATCACCTTATATTAACCTAAGCTGTTGTTAAGACTAACAATATAAAGAGTTCCAGAAAGGATTCTACAAACTCATGGAGGAAAGACCAAGAGCACAAACTAAACACCATGTTCTGCACGTTATCTTTAACTCTAAAAAATTCAGTTCTACATTCCCCAAATCTATGGAGATATATAGGGAGGGTCATATTATATATTCCCTGTTCTTACGTTCTTCCTTCAACATCTGCTACTGGTTGTGAAGGACATGGACAAAGACATGCAGGTTGCAGGTTGCAAATCTTTTGGTTTGACCAAACACAGCTAATCCTGTGGTATGACCAGTACCTAATTCTTGGGGGTAACTGTGACAGCTTTCTTCTGAGCTATGCCACAGTCCCTTCAATTTATGCCAGCTATTAAAATCCCAGTGAACATTCTGGCACCCAGAAATGGTGTCTGCTCTGACCACACATCCTTTACCTCAGACATAACTCAGAAGGCAGAAGCTACAGACAGTGCTACTGGAGTTCCTAGGGTTGCTCTAAACCACAAGAAATTTCATCACTCAGGTAGAGCCTTCAGCTAAGTAGAGCTGTATGACACTAAGACTCCAAGGACAAATCTAGCAATACCCAGCAAATGCTATGATCTCAACCTCCTCTGCTCCTTCTGCAGCAAGTGTAGGGGGAATTTTGCACTTAAAAGCATGGATAACTAAATTGGCTTGACTACACTACAAACGTCCAAAGCAGAGGAGTACTTTCCATAAATCCACCAGATTTCTCTATCATTAGCACTCCAAGCCACTTCCCTTCACAAATGAGCTCAAGCTGTAATATGACTCTTCTACAGGAATATCTGGCATTACCTAACTAAAGGTGTTTTTTTAAACATCATTTAGAGTTTATGCCTTATTTTCACAGTCCTGTTACAACACCAAAAAAACCTGAAGTGCAGATTAAGTCCCAAGAGCATAATTATCAGTGAAATATTGTCCTAGAGAGTGATTCTCTTCAGAATTACAGTTGTGCCGAATATGCACAGTAAGTGGAAACTCTCACAGTATTCCCTTTATTGAACAGGCCAGATTTGACTCACATTATTGCAAGTCCAGTCTTGCAAAAAGCTATTTGTAACAATGAGTTATCAGCTCAGGTTACTGCTGAACTTTATCAGTTGAGGTTACTGTTGCCTACGTAACAGATTCTTCCCTGGATTGGACTCCCAGTTTTCAGGAGTAAGTTGCAATGGCCAGTGCCCTTGCACAGCACAACTGCTATTTCATACAAATCTAGTTAAAGAGTGTAACAATATCCTAGATCATGAAAAGATCTTAATCACATTTACTGTAAGCATAAAATAATTACATTTTGGTCCAGACCCTACAAAAATATTTTATCCAACTCCCACTGAGGCCAAAAGAACTTCTGCCCTGGACTTCAGTGGGAAAAAGTCCAAAATGACAGAAAAAACCCACCATACAGACCTACAAAAAAGCGCTGCACGTGGTAGCTTTTATCCTAGGTTTCAAGGCAATAAAACACTATTACATCATGTCTGGCATTTCACAGATGAGGGAATTAATATTTTATTACATATATAAACATTCTTAAAAGCAACTGAGGTGTAAAATCTCTGGCAGAAAAAAACTTCAAGGTGCTAAAACTCTTCAGCCCAGCACTTTTGCCATATAAAAAATGCATTAAAATAATGTCAGAGGTGTGACTGAAAACTACAAAAACCTAAGCATGGTTTTGATAGTTGCCTGAACACCTCCACACCTCACAGTGCTCAAACCAAGCGCTGCACCATTACTGTTGCTGTATTTGAGCAAACCCGTATTTGTGAGTCAACTGACTTGAAGGTTCAAAAAAGAAATTGTTGTAGAAGCAGGTGGGAGAAGCATTCACAATGAATTGCTGCCTCTTACTGGCTTTTCTCACGCAGATGTAGGTCAAGTCTTAATCCTGCAATTAAATAGATCCCTTCAGACAGGTCCTGAACTGAAACTGAAACACATAAGCTTGTTCTCCACATTCGCACAAGACTTGATGTGTATGTGTACACCTATTTGTGTTTGGTCTCAATACATATATTCTCTTTTTTTTTTCCTCTTCTTCTTGCCTTCATAGCAAGCTGTACTTAACAATGAAAAAAAAAACCCAGCCTACACTGAAACTAGAGAATTCTTAGCCTCATAGTTTTGTCAAAAGAACAACCACGGCTATTTCTGTAGTAACTATTATCCTAAATTCTAGTTGTCTTTTGCTGGCGATGCACTAGAATTGGGCTTCTCCCACTGCAAGGACTTGAAATATAAAACCATACAAGGAGTAGAGGGCATTTACCTGTTTATCTATGCACCTAAATTGCCAGGACCACGCGGTGTTATAAAGGAAAGGCCTCAGGTCAAATCGGTTGTCATCCGGGCTGTAGTTTTCAGCATGGTAGGAAGGAGTGAGGGTGGTCATTTTATGTCTGTTAACTGAATACATCCTGAAGAAATGCTTAACCTTTGATGCCACCTGGTGTACAAAGAATATAGCTTTAATCAGATGAGGTTTCTTAGTATTTTAAAAAAATCAGAGAACAAAATTTTGGAGACTGTATTGTAGCTTTACACATCCATTTCTTTCCGTTAGCATTTACACAACTTATCTGCCACTACCAGCAAGAATCACTGTAAATGACTCTCCCTGTAAGAGGCATTTCAGATCATTTTCAGACACTGCCTCCATCTCTGCACCTATCGTTTACCAATAAGGAAGTGCCTTGTAAGAAATACAACACTAAGCTCTGCAATTCAGGTGACAATCTGAACTTTTTCCTTTATGCACAAGAAGGGAAGAATTGCTGGACAGCAAAGCAGATACCTCTTCAGTGTAGGTAATCTTTCAAAGCAAGAACCATTTTTTGCCTCAGAATACGTAACCAAAGGCTTCATGAGTAGTTAGCTGTGTATATTTCAGAGAACAGTTTTCCCCTGAAGGTATAGTTTTGAAGTAATTACCCAATTATTGTTCTAACAATTTGCAACACAGACAACAAGCTCCATTAATTCAAGAAATGCATATCAGTTTTTCCAGCATATTCTGCTACAGCAGTAGAATAATCTCAAAACTCAGAATAATTAAAGTACCCTTTTAAGTTAAAAGGAATTCAATTCAACCTGTCTCCAAACACACTGTATTTTGGCAAAGACATTACATGATTTGATATTTCAAAATTTTTTTGTATATTACCTCTCTTGGAGTACAAATTTCCTTCCACATATTAATCAGCTTACAGAACATACTGTATGGTCCAGCCTTTGCTATTTTTCTTAATTTGCCATAGACTGAGAGCTCTGCATATGTCATCCCCATATCTGCCTGAAAACACACACAAAGCAAGTCACTAAAAATCTTAACCATGCAAATTACAATCAGTAGTCTTATGGAGCCACTACAATAACCCAGTTTAATCAAAGAAACACCAAAATGAAATTGCCAATGATCAAAAAGACAAAGAGATGGTAATATTATGAGCAGAAGCAAAAAAAAAAGATCTTTCTCTGAAACAGGAGATTTTAAATTCTACAATGAATGTATTTGATTTGGCCAGTGAAAACATTTCTTTCCTGAGAAAGATTTGTTCATTTTCCCTTCCAGGTAGCTTAAATGTAGTGTGTATCAGCAAGGTAAGGCCAAATGAAGAAAACCACTAATTCAAACTCAGCAATCTTTTGCTTTATCATAAAGAGTTTTACAATACCCTACAGTTAAATATTCAACACCCCTTAGAGGTAGTTGTTAGACTTAGCAGTTCTCTCTTATCCAAGTGGATAGCAAAGAGGGTACAGGGAGAAGAGGAAGGGCTTTGCCCCAGTTGCTTTAATAGCAGTAAGGCCCTGACTGATTCTCTTCTGATATTAAGAAAATATAAAACAAAGAGACTTTCAGAACATCCATCCTTTTAAGTGCCCAAAATATAAAATAATTTTTTTAAAAAAGTTACTTGCTGTTTTGGAAACTGTTGTCAACATAGATAAAGCTGGAACAGGTTGCCCAGGGAAGTTGTGGATGCCCTGTCCCTGGAAGTGTTCAAGGTCAGGTTGGACAGGGCTTTGGATAACCTGGTCTGGTGTGAGGTGTCCCTGCCCATGGCAGGGGGATAGGACTGGATGAGCTTTAAGATCCCTTCCAACCCAAACCATTCTATGATCCTAGTATGGGATACTAGTGCCTTGTCAGCAGCTTTAAGATTGTTTACAACATGTTTATCAATAAGCACGGATACATACATGAGCAAACAATAGTTATTGGACAAAAAATGATTTCTTGGGAACATTTCAAAATCACCATTACCTCATCAGTTTGAGCCACTTGTCCATCCACAAGGGGCTCTAACTCTGCAGTGGGTGGAGCTGACATGATACTGTAAGAAAAAGGTAAAAAAAAAAAAACATTAATTCTGTCCAGGCTCATGAGTACTAATTAATAAACAATCTGGTTTGCTGAAAAGCAAATGCTTTATTCAAAACTTTTTCAGGGCATAAACTGCTAAAGAACTAGCTAACTCTAAAGAAGTGGTACTTGCAAGCTGTTCCAGGTTTAAAAACCAATGCTTTACACCAACAACGTAAAGGAACTGGTTCAAGCAGTTTCTTCAGTGCACAACACAAATGCTTGCATATGGTAACTCCTAAGACTGGCGGCATTTTCAGCACCCAGCAGTTTACATTGTGTAAGTGTACGCAATCATTTAAAAGCAGAGGGATGTGCAGCATACTTTTCTTTGTTAGCATTTGCAATATTACTACAGCTTAGTTCTCTAGTAGAGAAAACCAGACTGTGAAGTCCACAGTATGCCATATACACAGTGACCAAGTATCACTGCTTCACTACTCACCTTCTAAGGGCTGTGAGCTGAAAATTTTCAATGCAATATTGTATGAAGTTCTTCAGATCAGTCTTGCTGATTCCACCAATGGGATTGATATCAGCACTTGAGCAATCGTACTTTGTCAAGTAACCTCGGAGACTGAGCAAGAGAGGAGATTTTATATAGTAATAGTAAAGAATAAAGTAACATTAGTATAATATATAATTATTTATACTATGTAGAATGTGTATGCTGTATAAAGACAGGGAGAAATAGACTGTGTATTGTTAACATATTTATACAATAAGAGGTAAACAGGTGTTCAGCTGCAACAGGGTTATCCTAAAGCCATTAAATTTTAATTTGAAGCACTGCAAAACTGCCCATGCTAAGATAACTTACTTGATGCAAACAATTAAAATTGTTTTCTGTCCTCATTAATTAAAAAAATAAATCCCAAAACACCCATAGAATCAGCACGCACTAATCTCCCAGCTTTTGAGGTTAGCAGTCCCACAATCTTATGGGGATTGCTTTAATCTTCAAATAGTCAGCTCTAATAAAGTACTCCAGATTTTAAAAATCTACTTGTCAACTCAAAGTTCATAATTTCATAGAATCATAGAATACCCGCTTGGAAGGGACGACAAGGATCATCTGGTCTGACCTCTCGAGGTAAAAGTATCGTTTAAATGAGATGAGTCAGCACCCTGTCAAGCAGACTCTTAAAACTGACCAGTGTAGGGGGATTTACCACTTCCCCTGGGAGATTGTTCCAATGTCTGATTGATCTCATGGTAAAAAAAATTTCTTCTGGAGTTCAGTAGGAATCTCTCCAGAAACAACTTGTGTCTGTTACCCCTCATCTTTTCCATGTGACTCCTTGTGAAATGGGAGTCTCCATCTTCTTGGTAGCCACCCTTTATGTACTTGTACATGGTAATAAGGTCCCCCTAAGCTTTCTCTTCCCAAGGCTGAACAGGCCCAGTTCTCTCAGCCTTTCTTCATACAGCAGGTCTTCCAGTCCTCTGATCATCCTCATGGCCCTTCTCTGGACCCTTTCCAACCTGTCCACATCTTTTCTGTGTAGCGGGGACCAAAACTGGACACAGTACTCAAGGTGTGGTCTGACTAGTGCTGAGTAGAGAGGGATAGTGACTTCTTTATCTCTGCTGGTGATGCTCTTTTTAATGCAACCCAGCATCCTGCTGGCTTTCTTTACAGCTGCAGCACACTGTTCACTCATTTTGAGCTTGTCATCCACCAAGACCCCCAGGTCCCTTTCCACAGGGCTACTCTCTATCCAGGTGGAACCCAGTCTCAGCTGCATTCCTGGACTATGTATTCCCAGGTGCAAGACCTTACATTTGTCCGTGTTGAACTTCATAAGGTTCCTGCTAGCCCACTCGTCCAGTCTGTCCAGGTCTTCCTGGAGGGTGGCTCTCCCTTCTGGAGTGTCAACTACCCCACTCATTGGGAAAAAGCTTTTGCTTCCCTAACTGCATCCCTGCATGCCCTGGCAATGCCTTTGTAACTTTCAACAGGCGATGTTCCACTTTTCCATCTCTGGTACATTTCCCTTGAATTAATTTAATTTCTACTACTGTAATTGTAAATACAACAAATAACAGATTGAAAAGTTAACCCGGTAACTGCACAGGGAGGCTCTACTGAAAATGGCTAAGGAAAGAACTGCAGTTACTGGAAAACCATGACAATACTTTGCCTGTAAACTTCTGAAAAACAGACAATTTTCCATTCAGGCCAGTTCAATTTTCATTCATTTCACTGCTATCAGTATATTCTTAGCTTGTTACCTCTTCTGAGTAATAATCTACACTGGGATCTGGTAGAGTTGCAAGGAAATGCAGTGGCCTCTTTCCAGTTCACCTGAATTTACACTTCTGTCTTTCACCAACCTTTCATCCACATTGGCTGATCCTAGCACCAGAAGTCCCCCTGGCATCCCACGAGTCCAAAGTGCCAGCTGAGCAAACAGGTAGGCAAGGACCATTCTTATTCTAGCCTGCAAAGCGAAATGAAAAATTTACAAAGCAGAATAATTTCTCTCTAATCACTTTTATTAATCAATTCTCTAAACAAACCCATAAAGAACAAAATGCAAGAGGGTTAAGCGTTACTACAAGAAGCATGGTCCTGTGGAGAAGACGACGAACACATTTAGGAAAGCCAGGTTCAGTATCCACTACTGCCACGGCCTCACATGACTGAGCAAGTTTTTTCTACTCTGAATTGCAGAATGGGGAGTAGTTACCATTTTCTACGTCCTAAAAGCACTAATAAGGATCCATGAGGGATGACCACACCCTTTACGGAGTATTAGACTAAGTGGATTTATTTACATAAAATTTATTAAAAGTTCTCTTTGCTTTTGTCCCCATTCTGAAACTCATCTTCTTCTAAGGATGGTAATAATATCAAATAGACCTGAGATTCAACATCCAGCTCTAGCTAAAATTATGTGTGCTGTTAAGCAAATCGCCACACTCCTCTGTGACAAAAGCCTATCCCACTGCAAAAAGCCGAAAAAAAGGGAAAAAAAAAAGTCTGACCTGATTCAGCCTACATGAAACACACCTGCACATTCTGGAGTGCTAGGTTTTCTCTGCTGCTCCCTCCGTAGACAGAAAACCGGGGAGTTCGACCTGTCACCACACTGAAAATTCCCACAATAGCTTTCACAGCTGCATCTATGTTCAGATTGATGTGATAGCTGAGAAGAATTCAAGCAGAAGTAAATCAACTAGCACAACCTGACTATAAAACAGCATTTTTTTTAAAAAAGGTAAAAACCCACCCATCAAATGATGTTTTAAGGCTGCTACCATCTAAGATCCAGTATGAAGAAATTTAGGAAAGAAGAACACTTTCCAGAGTCTGTTTCCAAATATCCACATTCTTCACCAAATACTTCTAAGTTTGCCTCACATTTACAACCTTAAATAATAATGTCTGTAATACTCCTACTTAACACGCTTTCTCTTCCTCTCCTATTTTTTTCCCATTTCAGAGTTTGAAAGTTTTCTACTAAAGTCTTTTTTTATTTTTATTTTTTTCTCTAGTATTTCTCAACTTGTACCTGCCTATTTGCTCAGCCAGAAGTTTAGCTCTATTGCAAGTATCCTGGGATGAGTTCTCGCTAGCCATATAGCAAGTGGTAAAGATACGCTTGCAGAATTCTCGAGGATCCTCAGGGACATAGGTCTCATCGCTCACAATCCTGCGCGCATCAGCCAGCACATCTGCATCTGAGGACAAAGCAAAAGAAATAGAACAATGGTGGAAATTGCTGTGCTCCTGCTATCCAGGATATGCAAGCATCTTGCATGTTTCTTGTATTCCAATTAAGCTTTACACTGCCCATCATAAATAAAATTACTCCATCTAACTCTCCAAACATCTTTTCATGTATCAAATAAAAGAATTCTTGATTTTGAATCTAATTTTGAACATGAAAATATTAAATGCTTTTGTTCTATGCCTTAAAAGAAACTTCACAGAAAACATGATCAAACACATACAAAAGCTTAGCTAAATGCATATAGTCTACTCAGAGCTAGTGTAAGAGCTTGAACCATGTCTAATCATGTTTTGTGGCACTAAATTTAATAGGAGAAAATTCTCATGACAAACTGAAATCTCAAAACTACATCAGCCAACATTTTGAATGATAATCTAGACAGAAACTAGACTAAGTTCCACATCCAATTCTTATACCCAAAATGGAAACTACTAAGCCAATTCAAAGAACCTGAAATCTGGACGCATATTCTTGCTGGAATATCTGAAGAGATACAAAGGACTGCATTAGAACAACTGGGCAAGAGTCTACTATTAATGACCCTTTGCATCTATTGCACCCAGCTAATATTAACTTGTCTGTAACCACAAGTAAACATGGCCAGCCAGACATGCATATCCACTTACTTCCATTCTTGACTGCCAGGCAAACCTGGTGACACATAGAATATACTATGCAAGCTGTAGCAGAGCTGTCAATTCCACCACTAAGAGGTAGGAGAAATCCTGCCTTGAAAATAGAGCAAGGAAGATATTCTAAATTGCAAAATTAGAAAAATATGTATTGTTCTATTCAGAAATGTACTCTTGTAAAAGAATTACACATGCATTGTTCAAGTCTGCTTATATTCTACTGGGGAAAAACAAACAAATAAACCAGACATATCAAACCCTCTTAAACTCTCATCTCTAGTTACTGTAAACCCTCTGGCTAGAAAAACTTCAAGTATTTCTTTACTCTCTAGTAAGACAGAAAAGCTAATTAGAGGGAATAAATTTGTCATATATATTTCACTATTAAACTGAATTACTAGTTCATGTCACACTGCTTATTTTAAGCATCTCTATTATGCCATTAAAATATTTTCCTTACTTAAAGAAGTGTTTCAAAGAAAAAGAAATGCCCTTTATTAGGTAAGCTCGACTCTTGCTTTCAAAGAAAGCATGATTCCTAAGGAAAAAAACTAAAGGGCACACTGAAGTCACACTTTGCATACAGGTTTTAAGACTGAACGAGTTACCAGTGAAAAACTCAAACCTTGCACCTTGGACTAATATCACTTTCCATTAACAGCAGCACAGAATGTGCAGCAATGTGTACTGCCCCTATGGCACAGAAGGTGATGTGAATGCCAAGGTAAAGAACAAAAACATTTCTTACCTGTTTGCTGCGCCTTAAATAGTCCCAAAGCCAACATGCAGGACCAAGGCTGAAATTACAGAATATGCTTATTCCAAGAGGGTTATGGAATAAGATCTAAGTAAGTCAACATATTTACTGTTGTCTACCAATGAAATACTTTCTTTACTTAAATATAAGTAAGATCTTACATTTATCTCTCTTTTTTGTTTGTTTATCTGAGCTTTTGGGTTTTGTTTTTTTAAATCAAAATAATTTTCAAGCAACAGATCGGGATGTGCTTACCTGATCTCCTCCTCAGGACTATGATGTCTCCACTGGATTGGCATACAAGTAGGTACAGCTACATCATCAGAAGATGACAGATCAAAATTCACTTTTACCCTGGGATAAGGATTCACTTTACTTGCCTAAGCAGTAGGACAGAAGAATTGAGAAGGCATTACTTTTAATGCAGCATATGCCTATAAAACATCAGATCTATAGAATACTGTGAAAATCAAGACATGCAAATACTTTTAAAATTCAATAACTATTCAAACTTGGCAGAGTTTACAAACATAACCTCCGTAAAGAATTCTTACTGCTAAGTTACGAGATGAAATCTCTGCTCTGTAACTTCGAACATCCTCCAAGTCCAGAGTGGCAACCAGCACCTCCTATGGAAAAGATTTCAACATCAGATTCTACACAAACAGAAAAACAATGTCTGATAGCATACAAAAAATGCAGGGGAAGAAGAATACATGCAACTTTTTCCAACACAGATTTTAAGCAAACACAACTGACTCACTGCATCAAGTACACCAGGATGCTCCAAAACCACGACAAATGCATAGCGTTTGTCAGATGGCTGAACAATAGGTTCACTATCAGCAGCAGCAAAGGACAAGAGGAAAAGGCAAGTACCATACTAAGGAAAGAGATTAATTTGGCACATGTGAGGAAATCCACAGCTTTGATGACAAAACTACTGAGAAAAGGCTTTTTGAAGTAAAGCTCAACCTAGCAAACCTTTTGTCTACCAAATCAGGTCATAATTAGAACACTGTAACCTTTACCTTTTTTTTTTCCTTAGATAAGGGATTATAAGTTAACAGGGTCTCTCCTAAACATGGTGACTGAATAGACAAATATTTTCATGAAGTTCTTCCACTGTGACAGCTCTTCCTCGCTCACAAAAGCAGCAAACCTGTAGCTCAGGTCTGGGCAATCTGACTAGGGAAAACCTTGGATCTAGCTGAATAGCATAGTAAAAAAACACCTTTTTTAGTCTAGACACAGATCTAGTATCTGCAATGTCTGGAAAGTGTTGAGCATAAATGTAGCTGTACTAATTTCAGCTGTAATTAGCAGTTATAGGTTGAATACATTACCACATCATCGAGTGAAAACTGGGATCCTTGTGCAACTGTTTCTCCATTCACTGAAATCATGGCACAGCCATCATAATACAGACGATCACCATCACAGCCTTTCTGGTTAGCTAGAACATATATTCCACCATTCTGTGCGGAAAACAAACATGCAGACAAAAAAAATGCTTTTCAAAATATAGCACCTGACAGAATGTTAAAAGATAAAATGTTATTTCTCTGTTCCTGTCCTTCTTATAATCTTCCTGTCTTTAAACTGTGAATGATTTACAGCTGGGACTCTCTCTTGTCTTGTACTTTGAAAAAGTACTTTTTATAGTGACATGCACAACAAATAAGTAATTACATAAGTAAATGTAGTAAGTAAGCTCTATCGCTTGCACACTGTTGGAAGACAGGAGTTTTCTGTTATTAGCAAGAGTCAGCCCCAAAGAGAGAGGGCTGCACTTCTAAATTGAAATTCTAAGTTGAAAATGAAATTGAGAAAAGGAAGAAGATGACAACAGAAGCTGTGTTTGGATAGCTGAAGACAGAGCAGATACTGTAAAATATAACCAAAGCATGTTAAATTACAATTACAAAGCAGTGGTACAGATTCAACATTTTTCAGTGTAATGTACATCCATTACTTTGTTTTTTGTCCCCATGTTAAATACTATTACAGTCTTACCACTAAATGTGTTCTCTTCTTTAAAATAAAGAGAACTTTCAAAGTAGAAAAACATAATATATTTTAAGTAAGAAGATAACAGGGAAAAAATGAAGTCTGAATGAATTCGTTTAAACACTGATTTTTATCTCCCCTTCCCGATACAGTTACTAATATACCACTGCTTGGTTGTCCTTTTTGCAGAATGTGCATTCAACACCACCCTTTCAAGATGGTTATTCTCTGTACGCAGTCGATTCAACATTTCATACTTCCAATTACAGAAAGTCAGTTACTCTGATTAACTGTTTTCTATCCGTTATACAAGTGCAATTTTTTTTCCTTCTTTGTTTATTGGAATTAAGATTGAGGACATCAAATACGTTTTTGGAGCATAAGTCTCCAGAGCTGGGAGTTGTCAAACTGTTTTAAGGTATTCTGACTCTTTTTTATAGATGTGCATGAAAGACAGTTGGCATGCAAGTGCAGAACTATGTGTTCCCATACAAAGTTTCTTCTGGGAGTTCCCTCCACACATACACAGGTAGGTTTGTATCTCCCCTATTCCCATACAAATACCAAAGAGCCTCTCTTCTGATCTGCTGCTCCACAGATCAGAGCTGACCTGCAATCAAACAGCCTCTGACATTTGGGGTCACAGAGCTGCAAATAAGTTACAGAGCTTCGTATTACAGCATGATATATCACAGGGCGCCCCACAGAAGTGCAATCCTCCAGACAGAGAGCTCGTTCCATACAGCTGATTCAATCAGAAAAGGTAATTACAGGTAAGAAAACACGAAACTAACAACAAGGACTACCGAGGCCCCCACACTCATGATATGTCCTGTCACAGGAGAACAGACTGTTCTGAAAACAAAATATAATAAAATGAGGTGCATAACCAGAAAATTAATGTATTTTTTCAAGCATATACCTTTGCTGTGGCAGAATTCACCAAATCCACCCGGGTGTGCGCCTTCCGCAGCACATGGTGACTCCCTGAAGAGTTAGTGAAAATTTCCACGCCATCAAGTCCCATTTCAATGTGAGGGCTGTCAAAGCAAAAGGCAAAAAAAAGTTCAGCTGGCAATACTATTCTGTGAATACTGCACGTATCATTTAAAACCACTGACAAAAATATCGATGTCATTGACCGTTTTCTGCATGCCTTAGCTCAAACAAGGACAGGGGTCTCGAAAACATCAGTTTTCTTGCGTTGCCTCACTCTTGTGTCAAAAACCAGTAGTGGTTGCTGAGGGCAGAAGAGCTTTTGCTCATTCTGCTCTAAATGAAATGCTTTCTCCTGTACTCTATAGAAGCCTGGGTCTCAAACAAAGAGAGAATAAGACAACCTTGGTTTGAAAGGGCAACATGGAGATACTCTTGCAAGGTCAGTTGTCTCGTTTTCCTTCTCTCTTAGTAAATCCAAAAGCATAAGCAAACAGAAGCATGAGAAAACAACTTGTACTGCATTTTTCTTTTTCCAGTGTCAAAAGACAAACACGAAAAAAATCACATCTTTGTCTGTAACACACCACACCTTCTGCAGTTACAAGAAAAGGAATGTCTGTAACTGGGAGATCTGGAAAAGCATCAGGAACATTTTGTTTATTTTGTGTTAACTGCAACACCTTTCATGCAACCATATCTCCCACCCCACATCAGAGCTCTGTGAATGGGATCTTCTTTGTCACTGGGAAGAACTTTCAGCTGTAACAGGGACTAAAATAATAACAGGAAATATTACTTTAGGGCACTAGGCTTTGCTTTCCCTTAGTGACTTCTTGTTGTTTCCTTCTGTGTTGTCTGATGCTGGGTAAAAATAAAGCAGAAGGATTAAGCTAACAGTGAAAAATAAGCAATATATCTCAAAGTGATGTTGCCTAGAAGCCTATGCTCTAGCTTTTCAAATATAAGAGATCGATTTGTCAGTTAAGAGGAACACTTTGAAGAAGTTGGCCAAAGCCAAAAATAAAAAGAATAAATTAAAAGACCTACTAGTAGTCTCAAACTTTTGAGACTAGGTACAGTAAGTGGGAATAATACAGGATTATAATTACTAGACAAAATCAATACAAATTGACACAAAATAATTTTGTCACTTTGACCCTAGATCAAGTTAAGAGATGGATCCAGAGAGGACATTTCAAACTCAGGCTGAACTAAAAGATAAACAGCATCTGGAATGTGAGCAGCTATCTGTACAGTTATCTGTAATTTAGATCGCCTCTTTCATTCTGCTGCTTTTCAGTATTTCTCTCCTGCCTTCTGTTTCAAATGTACTTAGCTTAACCACCTACAACTTTTTTGCCATCCTGCATCTAGCCTAGTGAAATCTTTCCCATGATGTATTTATTGCTTCTAATTATATTTTAGCTTACTGGCACTTTCTGAAAGATATATTACATAGAATAATAAGCAGATTTTCTCAAACATTTATTTCAGGCAGGTCCAGGGTATATTTTAGTTTACTTTTCATTTCTTCTTCTCCTTTACCTGTTTGGTGCCCAGAGTTCTTCACATATTTCTGTCCCTAGGCAGGTATCTTTGGTTGCTAGCACTGCATCTCCAAAAGGAACAGTTTCCTGAGAAAAAACAGGAACATCTTTATGCACGTGTAATAGAAAAATCTATTCCATTCAAAAAGTTAACTACAAATCTAAAAAAAATAAAAAGTTGAATATTCAGTTATGTGAAATGAGTGACACAATATCAATCACATTACACACACACACACACACACACAGAAAGCTCTAAACTGCAACTTTCTGGATCGTACTGAAGTTTTGTGTTGAAATTTCAAGAGTATTCAGATCCAATGCTTTGCTTCAGGACAGGACAACTGCTTTTGAATTAACCAATCTACAGAACAGAGACTGTCTTTTGCTAGGAATCACGTTCATGCTTTAGCAGGAAATAAGTTTTAGACTCTTCTCAATTAAGATTACTCTTTTTGGTTTTTTAGGGTTTTTTACCTCAAAACACAATAATTTCTAGTCTCAAGCACAGATAAGCTTAGCACCAGAACTGTGCAAAATAAGACAAGCAAGGTCCTGTAGGAGGACAAATGAGGCAAGTTCAAAATTTATTTGATTTGCTGCCACATACTGACATAAACACAGTTACATTATGCTCTCATTTAATATAACTGAGAACTATCACTGAAACCTATGAATTTCAACATGACTGACAGCAGAATTTGGTGTACTACAGTTTTATGCTACAAATTCTGTTGTTTAAATTGCTGAATCTGGAAGACGCTAAAGTTAAAAAGAAAAAATCCTTTAAAAACTTACCTGTCCAGTCACTTCCTGAATTATCCTGGGTAGAAAATATTCCTCCACGTGCCTAAAGCAGGTTTATAGGTCGTGAATATATCATTATTTAAACAACAGCATAAAAAACTATTTTCATCTCCACATTTTCTCACCTCCTAACACTGATTAACGAAATTGTACTTCAGTTGAACCAGGCTGTGTACATTTTAAAAAGAAAAAGGACCTTCATACTTTCTGTGAAATTAATCAGAAATATTAAGATTGTAAGCAAGCAACATCCCACTTCGCTTCAGAAATGGATGGTAAACAGAGTTCCATCCTAGCTATAAACTAGACCTAACAAAGAACACATCAAACAAATCAAATACCAAATAAAAGTTTCTCTTTTCACAGCGCTACTACATGAGTAACTTGGAACATATTTGGAATTGACTGGGGTTAAGAGGACAGATACTCAGGGGCTCTTTCAGGAGTACTTTACTGAGACCTTCGAGTTAGAATCACTCTCTGATTACAGGATGAGTGCACTGCATCAGAGATGTATCAAGTGATACAGATGAGCATCAAGTGTATTTTGCAGCATCATAAGGTATGTAGCTTTCATCCTCTGCAATCGTTAAAACTCTGACAGAGCTCATCCATTTCACATTGTTTTCCAGTTTAATATTGAACAGAATGCAGCAACTGAGCAGATAAAGACAGGCTCTTCCAATCCTGAACTGCATACAGTTAGAAAGTAGACACATGAGAAATGGTATTACTACACTGGTTGCAGGATCATTCAGCTACACTTATCCTTACAGCTAAGCAATTCAAGAGTCTGATTGTATTTAATAAGCTTCAATTACATAGTGTAGATGACTGTCTTGCTGCTCACCCTGTAGCAGCACTGATGGATTACTATAGAGATTTCAGCCCTTCTGCTGTGGCTGCAAACAGCAAGCTGTGTTTTTAAACCAAATTTTAATGGTAGCCAGCCTACCTTGCTTTGTTCCATGGGGTAAACCATCTCAGTTCCCTGTAGTTTCCTGCATTTGCCAATGATATTTTTGGTCTGATTAGAAGAATTTTTCTTAAAACAAAACAGAAAGGCCAAATTAAGACCTGATGTAGAGCCAAACAAGACTAAATAATAACACTGATTAGTAACAACCCTTTTTGTCTACTATGATGTACATTAAACAACTACTACATACAGTAATTTTTACAGTTTCTGTTTGCAGATTTAAGGAGATTTTTTTCCTGGAGTCTTTCAAAAAGCAGGAGAAATTTAGTTTCTACAAATTCAGACAGGAAAAAGTGATAATGGAAAACATCAGTTGTCTCTCTGAAATTTAGTAAGTAGGATGACAACTCCATCACTCTACATAGCACTGATGAATCTTTCTTGAAGGCCAAACAGGTCTCTGAAAAGATACACTAAAGTATTGTCTCTCAAAACACATACAAAACTACTTACTTATTTAAAAAGATCACTCGACAATTGTAACGAACATTTCTGTGCAGAACAGGCCTGTGAGAATAAGAAGCAAAATTAGCAGTGGCTAGGCCTATTAAATGAAATTTTAAAAGCTACAGAATCTACTTCACTGCACAAAAACTATTCTTAAGACAACACTTCTATACTGTATTACTAAAGGGAATTAAACAAAACAATATATAAAGTTTTAGCTTCTATTTTTTTAATTCAAATAGTTGTTTGCAAAAATCAGAGTTACTGACCATACCATCAGTCTCACACACACACACACAGAATCGCTCAGTTGGAAAAGACTTCTGAGATCATCCCGTCCAACCGTTCCTGTCTACCCCCTAAACCATATCCTTAAGTACCTCATCTACCCGCTTTTTAAATACATCCAGGGATGGTGACTCCACCACCTCCCTGGGCAGCCTGTTCCAGCTTCTGACGACCCTCTCAGTAAAGAACTTCCTCCTTATCTCTAACCTGAACCTCCCTTGGCACAGCTTGGTGCTCAGATATATCAACAACTCCCAGATCACTGGCATGCCTTAGAAACACAAGCAGACCGTTTATTTAATCAAACCTGACTTCCTGTGATACCACCAGGCTGGCTGAAAACAAAGTTAGCTTTACACATCTGCATCAATACTAACAAATAGGAGTACATGTTAATTTCACAGTTGTAATTTATCACTGTTCACTGTCAGCACGTGACGTACAATGGTTTCAGTGAGTTTGACATACATGTATAATGTAAAGATGTCTGCCAGGCAAAGCAAGTTACATGAGCCCTGACATTCCTGAAAGACAGCCAACTTATGAAGTCCTTGACATTACATAGAACATGAAGTTCTACCCATGGCAACAGGGCGCAGCCATTAAGGTTCCCAATAAATAACTGTAACTATCCTATTACTCTCTTGAAGGTCTCAACCACCAGAAATCTTTGAAAGGATTATCTTTCAGAAAGTGTTTTGCATTATGCGGTTCCAGTCATGGTAATTAAAAGGGAAAGGTAATTCAGTTCCTAAGATGTGTTTAAAAGGTTGGTGCAGAGCCCTCACTACCCAGAAACATAGCAGAGGCAGCATTTCTAAAGACCTATCCCTTTATCATACTTACACAAAAAAACTTACATTCCCACATCACAGATAATATCTTGAGTGGCTGGAGACTCCAAAAGCTTTGCCAGAACTTGAAATGAATGCAAGAGTGTGTCAGATTCATAATAGTGATCCGAACAGCCATAACCACTGCATATAAAAACACAAGAAATAAAAAATTCAGCCAACATCAGCACCAGAGCTGCGTCAGAGAAGTAACACCTCATCCACACAGGCAATTTATACAGAACATGCAGGAGCACTGTTGCCAACATCCTCCCTACCAACAGCATTTACAAAGCCATGGCATTGCTGAGATATTCCTTTTGAGAGCAGCAGCCTGTGCCTAGGAGGAATTCAAAGCACTAGAGTTGCTGTGAAGACTCCCTGAAATAGCTCAACAAATCAACGGTACTGGTCACGTTTCCAAGACAAGAGGACTGATCTTGTGCTTGCAACCACAGTGCTTTGCATTGCACTAGCAGCCACATTATTTAAGCGATTCTTTGGGCATTAGAGCACTACAGACTGGATTTTCTTACTGGCCGTTCTTCAGTAATTAACCTGGGACATATAAAACCCAGAACCAACAAAGCGCTCCTCCCAGATTTCGAGCTCTGGTCAAAGCCGGTACCGGGCTCCTTTGCTCTTCGCGATATCAATACCTGGAAGAGGGTTGGATTAAACACCAGTCGGACGCTCAGGCCCGGCCCGGCTCGCCCCGCACAGACGCCCCCGGCCGCGAAGCCTCGCGAATCAAACTGCATCAAACAGGCAGAAAGGCGCGGAGGGAAAAAGGGAGGGAGGGAGCTTTCCAATAGCGCTGGGCACAGCCGGGAGCTCTGCAGGGCTAGAG
>NW_010180149.1:29138-66616 GCF_000695765.1 Mesitornis unicolor | reverse complement strand
AATAATAATAATATATTATTATAATAGTTGAACGGATAGCTCCTTTAAAATAATCTAAAAAAAATAACTAGATATTCTTCCACAATTGCTACATAAATGCAGGCAATGTTAGAAGCTGTACTGAAAGCTGTAAAAATTTGACCCCTTATGTTTCAGCGTGTTTATCGTGCCTGATCAGTATTTTAATATCTCTTTTTCTTTAGAAAATCTAAGTTGTGCTTCTAGAGCCAAAAATCTTTTAACACAGTTTACATCCCCTGTGGGTTTTACTTGGTTTGCTTCTTTGCCTGTTGAACAATTTAAGCCTCATCGGAGCTTTCAAACCTGTGCATTTCCTGCAGTTTTAACTGTACCCCGGTGTGTTTTAAATAATGAGTCTGGCTAAGTGTGAGTTGTTGGCAAAGGCTTATGTATTGTATTGTGAGAGAAGATTCTGGATTAGTCTCCATGTTGCCCTCCGCTTCTCAGCCTCCTTGGTATTTGCAGTTGCACACACATGCAGGCATTGTGGTCTGACATACTCCAGTTGGCTTGAGACGATGCTGTCCCTGAGGAGTGCTTACAGGACTGCTTCTTACCTTAGAAGTGACACTGCCAGAGCAGTAGGAAGAAAAAGAGAAATACAGCTCTTTTACTGCCTTTTGTGAGAGCTTCCTCACTACTCCAGATAGCTCTCTGAGGAGGGCCTGATTGAATGCAGTGAGGAGCATTAAACCGTGCAGTACCAGAGTTTAGACAGGATCTAGTGCATTTCTGCTCCCCCCTCTCCTTTTCATTCATGTGACTTTGCTTCATCTTTTCTTGCTACCAGGGTAAGACATTGGGTAGCTGCTCTCTGGCTGCTTGCACCAAGCTGCAGAACAAAATGTGTCTGCCTCATGCTTACTATGTGGCTTAACCAGGGACTTATGAGTCCATCCCAAGGACTCGTAATCTTATGGTAGTATACCCAAAGCTGTCATACATCTTGATTTCAGGCTCAGTCGACATGGAATTTGAAGGGTTTGCCTTGGATTTCAGGGTGCTCAGGCACATAGTGATGACTCTTACAGAGTTCCAGACAGCTGGAACTTTTGGAGACATCTACTCAACACGACTGGATAAACTAGTGCATGCACAGTGGGCCCAACACTTCTGGAGGCCTTCATCAGCTCTGAGGCATATATGTACAGTGTACTGTCGAATTCAGTGGGTTCAATGCTCAGACACAAATTATTTGTACTGTACATGCACAATAGATCAAACATTTCCTGGAGGCACAGGATTTCCTAAGCCTACAGCACATGGCCCATGTGTCTGTATTTCTTCTTGGAAAACTTTGGTCTGCCCTAGATACCTGGATTTGTTCCATATAAAAGCAGTTGACTTAAGCAAGCACCAACATAACAGAATTTGTCACCCCCAACAATAAAAATGTGTTGGAAATTTTTAAGATGCTCACAACCAGCTTTTGCCTGCTGTGCGCCATGTCTAGATGCTTCTTACCTTGCCCACACCCATTGAAAATTATATCTAACATACTCTGCAATGATCTGCATTCAGAATTAGCTTATCCTGCTTCCTCTTAATCTATATGAGAAGAATTCTTTTTCCATTCACTTGAAAAAAATGGTTAACAGAATGTGCTCTTGTTAGTGGTAATCATTTGGGAATCCCTGCTGCCCTTTAGGAACAGCTTTGTTAGGAGAATGAAGACAAAATAGAGTCCCTTTCAGATTTTGACAGACACATTGTAGCCATGGAGTGCACTGTCTCTGCCGCATCAGGCTGGTGCTGCAGTGATGTGATTGCCAGTGTGGAGGAGAGGTCTGGGTCATGTCCCCAAAGGTCATCGTTGCCAGCAGGCAATACCTAGAGAGTATATTCCCTGCGCTCCCCTAGCTCAAAGGGTCTGATTGTGAGAGCCCTCAGATTGAAATGCACAGAGAGAGATTCTTCTGCAATCTCCGTGCTCAGCCACAAAGTGGTCACAATGTGGCGCTTGTTACAGACAGGGTAATTCCACACTGCTTATGAAAAAGTTGTGTAAGAGAGAGCTGAAGAACCCAAGGTGAAATGCATTTTTGAATCCTGGCAGGTAACACTGATGTGCAAACTTTACAGCTGAATCTCCTAACTCCTGTTAGTACATTGATGAGCTGCAGAAGAGTTAGAAATAAATAAATGAAAGTCCTTTAAATGCTTTAAATCGTATAACTCTTTTCTCTTTTAAGTCTTCAAATCTTAAGACTCATTAAGCAAGTCCTTTTGGTCCAAAAACTGTTTGTGAAGACAGAGAAGCATCTTTAGAAGTAAATTTAATAGCTCACAGAAGCATATTTTGTAGAATGTTTTGTAGAACATAGTAAGACATGCTAAGTACTGAATTTGTGTGTTTTCAAGTCTAGCCGATACAGTAAGGTGGTAATTCAGCTTATTTTCAAACCCAGCTTTGTAACAAAGAGCAATGAGATTCATATGATTTTGGAGTTCTGCTAGGCAACAGGATGAGAAAATTATTAATGAAACAAAATCCTATTCTGCTTCTCAATCAAATGCTCTGCTATAAGGGAGGCTGGGTGACAGCTCTGTTAAATCAATGAGCATGATAGGTTAAATATTTGCTATGCTAGATGTTAGAGAAAGAAAAGGGAAACTTTAGGATCCACTGCTGAGAACTTGCATAACATCTGCATAACATCAGAAACAGAGGTGTACAGACAGAGCTGGGGGCATGTATTCTGAGATTTACCCCTCTCTGTGAGCAGAAGCCACCAAGCATAGAGAGAAGGAAACAGGCAGACAGCAAACAGCACTGGAACAAGGTCACCAGGAAGGAACCAGGAGATGAGAGATTTGGGGCAAGAGTGAACTGTGCCATGAACTGTGCACAAAGATACTATTTCCAATTGCTGAACTCTTTCTTTGCCTGGAATTTGTATACATTTTATTTTTTAAAAGATAAATACTGGTACATGACTGATTCCTAACAATTCAGAACAGAGAAAAATACAGTTCTTAGTAAAGAGGAGTAAATTTTGTTTCCCTGCCAATACAAGCTACCACCTACATTTTTACATTTGGGAAGAGCTGGGCAGAGAGAGGATAATTATTTTTTGTCAGAAGTTGGTGAATTGTTACGACAAACTGAAAAACAAGCATCATGATACAGGAAACAACACTCTAGTCTGTCACTGTTGGGTTTTTCAGGTGCTACTGACTTCATGGAATGAAGTCACTATACTGGTAGAACGATTGCAATATGAAAAGGTGGATCTTAGTCCTAAAATGACCAGAAAACATTATTTCCTTCATCTTTCCCATGCCTATAAATGTGACTAATTGTGGTGAAGCAAGTTCAGGACCCACTGAATGAAATGCGTAATGGCCCACAAAAGTAAGATGTCCCATCTTTCTGTGTAAACAAGGATTAAAGGCTGGTTTTAACAAGATGGCTTTATTGCTCCCATTTGTTTTATGGATTATTTACCACCCATTACTTAATTAAACTGAAAACACAAGCCTGGCTTTATCATTACTCAGCCTGTGAGCAATCGTTAGGTGTCACTGAACCAGCTCTTCGTGTGGTTTGACAAACCTCTACTTTGGGGATAGGATAGGAATTGCATATTGGATTTGGCTTGTCTATCCTGAAATCAACGTGTGCCATCAGACCCTGAACAGCACACTTCTGCACGATATATGAAACATAAAATATAGGTTCGGTTGCTATTGCGTTTCATCAGTGCTGTAAACGTACACCAGGGCAAAACCAGTGCCACATGCAGTTGAATCAGCCTCCTTGTGCCCCATGGAAATACCCTGTTTCTTTGCAATCATCTTTCCACAGAAAGCTTTCTACATGATATCATCTCTCCTTACTGGCACTCTTTAACGCTTTCTCCTTTAACTAATATCTCATAATAGAGGAGTTGTTTGATAGCATTAGCCCTTGTGGTACACTTTTCTTTTCCTTCTTTTTTCAAGGGTTTGAGTTTGTGTCTGTGTAGGGTATTTTTGTTTGTTTGCTGGGTTGTTTTTCTTTAATTCCACCCTGAAAACAACTTTAGCTAATTCAGTGGAGTCACTGTAATTTTTGCTCAGTGCTTTAAGGTTCATCCTCCTCTCCCAGCATTTTCCATCTAGGAAGCCAGGATCTGAAATCCCTCCTGTGTTTAATTTAGTCAGCCTTTCAGATTAGCTCACCACTGCCTGTGTGTGTGAGGAAGCAAATGAAACTGAGCACAAGCTTCATGACTGTTACTTACCTCACAAGACTGGTTTTTTTCAACTTTTCTGTAAAAACAACAGTTTTGGCTTAGTGAAAACATTTTATTCTTGTAAACTTATCTACACATGCTGAGAAAAATAGTAAACTATCCAGAAAACCTTGAGGGTGAAAAAGTTATCAGGAACATAGGTTTTTCTGCTAAAAGAGTTCCCAGGTGACTGGCAACCTAGACTTGTAGAACTGTTTCTGAGACAGGCAGGCAGCTTGCTGAGTCAGTGCTTATTCAGTGTCCTTCAAGAAGGAAATAAAAGTGGTGAAGAATATGCTTTGCTTCCTCACTAGTATTTTTTTCTTCCTGAAAATGTTTTGAGCAGCTTTGGCTGGAGGCAATAGCAACAACTGCCATTATCACATAAAAGCAAGACCGCTTCCTGCAGGACAAAAGCCACAGGTATATGGGTCAAGACAGCAGCTGGAGGTCTTTTCAGACACATGAGCTTTTAATAGTCAGACTCAGAATAGTTGCAGAAGGTTTGTAACAGACCACCTGGAAATAAGCTTCAGCTGTTTACCAATGAGGATAAAGCACCTCTGTCTAACCTTTCTTGTTACAGGAATTTTGCATAGCTTGATTTAATCTGGCCTGAGATAACAAGCCTCAGATATGAGTTTCTCGGGATACTTTGTTCAGCTGATTTTCCAAATAAGCTCTGTACTTTTAATATTGTAAACACACGTTAATTACCCAGGAACCTTAGACGTATTTGGTAAAGCTGGTTGTCACAGCAGTTGTTGCCATGCTACATGGTCTGTTTTGCATTTAGCTTTTTGGTATGGTAATATTACAAAATAGCATACTCACTGTGGGGAGAAAAGAAAGAACCCGCCAAGCCTCTTTCTTCCTAATATGGTGAAATAAAAAGCCTTGGTTTGAGCCAGCTGAAGTGCTGATGAAGTCAAAGCCCAAGGATCGGTCTAGTGTGGTGCATGAAGAGCACAAGGGTCATGGTCAAAATTCACACTGGGAGGGCAGGAAATGTTTGAATTCCCTGACCATGACTAAAGGATGGGAGCCAGCAATGCTATCAGGGAAAAAGCCCTCTTCTCATCCCAGCACGTGTGAGAGACCAGCGAGAGCATTCCTTCCTACGACTGCGGGTGCGGGAGCTCTGGGTGGTGCTGTACAGCAGATGCAGGGATTTCTTTTTCACAGAGGTTTATACTATGCAGTGATATTAATTTCTCAGTGAGCAGCAGTGTGAGGGGCTCAGGCAAAGCCCCAGGTAGAAGAGGAGACTGGGGAGGGATGGACTGCAGTGGGAGGACAGACACTAAGCCTTGGCATCTCTGCTCATATGGCGCCCGGTGAAAAGGGGCCCCAAATGCTGTTAGAGCGACAGGAAGTTTTGCCTTTTTCCTTATTTGTGTTCACTGTCACCTTTTAAACAAAAGAGCACCGTTTTTCACAGCAGTAAGCAACTGGCTGGAAGGAGCTGAAGAGATGAGCGTTTTCTGGCTGCTTCTGCTGCTTAAAAACTCTGCTTGGGGATACTTGGTTCAGTATTAACTTGTGATATTTAAGTCCTGTGAGACTTGCTTGCTTTTTTTTTCCTTGCTGATGCTGGGGCAGGGAAGAGAGACAGGTAAATCCATTATAAAAACACAGGTCACAACTTCCATATTCATAATTACAGTAATTATGATTTATCAGGTATCTTAGTCATCTGAGGCTTTGCAAACAAAAGCTGACTGAAAAGCTCACATCTCCCCAGAGGGAGAACTACATGGAAAGCACTCAGATAGTTTTAACTATACTTGTGTCACAAATTCTTCTCAGATTTGGCGACTGTCTTGTTCTAATTAAAATAATAACAATTTCAGCACTATGTTTAAAAGCAAACAATCATTTGCTGTTTATAAGGAAATAAAAAAAGGACCAAAATACTGAAAATACGACTTCTTTTCCTGGAGGACATGTATCTCCACAGCACCATAGTACATTTTCTTCTGCTGAAATATTGTCACCCATCTAAAAGTTTTGCTTCTCAGCAGCTCACCAAGTGCACGTGCGCAGGTTCGGCAGCTGAATTGTCCATATTGCCACTCCCTGTGTTCAGAAAGTGGCAAAGGCTTGAGCTTTGCCTTTTACAAGCACTGATAATGTCCACAGCTGCATTTGTTGTGCTCCACTGTTTCTGTTGCAGCTCCCCAACCTGAGGCTCAGACCTAATGTAGAAGGAATTGCCTGGGACCACCCAGACAAAGCAAGGAGGCCACAGGAGCCTCAGGGATGCAGCCAGGTCTTTGCTGATGAGGGGGCATGCAGCAGAGGCAGAAAGGGGAAAAAGCAAGTCCAGTCAGCTTTATTAAGTAATATATTGTTTATACATCCATTATGAAAACTTCGACAAGGAGGGAAATACTGAAAAGGAAGTATCCTTTTTTTTTTTTCTTTAGTGGAGTAAAAGTGGTGGCTGTGGTTTTAAACAAAGGCCTCATGGCAGGATGATGCCATAAAGAAAAGGAAGAGAAAGGGAAACTGCATTTGAAGTAATTCAGATAAGTGAAGGCCAGAAGACCTTATGACAGAATTTTCCATTAATTCCTGTAGTCGAGCTCTCTACCACAATTGCATTACCTCCTGACTTCTTTGGACAAATATTGTTGTGGTTATTATTGTTACTGTAACTACTGTAATTACACTTACAAAAGCTGCTTACATGCAAAAGAGTAAAGTCAGACAAGACTTTTGCGGTGAGTATTTTTTAAGATTTTGAATGAACCCTTCAGCTGCAAGAATTTACAGTGGGAAAAGACAAGAACAAGGGAATAAGGGACAAACTTCTTTGTTTTTATTCCATCATGGTATTAAATTCTAACTTGAAATTGTATTTTTAGTGAACCATAATTTTTTTGAGTCTATGAACCTTCTGTTTGGCCTAAAGCATACTATTTCATTTCAAAGGCAAATTTTGTTATGATTTCATTTATTTTAATTTCAAAATGGTTTGTTTTTTAAAGGATTTTCAAATAAAAGGTAATTATTATTCTGAATTAAAATGTTTCAAATTTTTAATTCTTTTCTGGAGCCAAAATTAGTTTGTAAAATATTTCATGGTTCCCAAGTCTGATTATTTTTCCCCAAAGAAGTTTTCACTGAAGCATTTCAGCCAGTAAGCAAAACAGGAAGGGACAGAAAGAGAAGCTGAAAGAACTTCAAATACTTTTCCCGCGTCTCATTAGATGGGTATCAGTGTTAGAAATAGAAATTGCACCTCCTGAGTACCCCTCTAGGGTATAAAACACTAAAGGACATTAAATAGATAAATTATTAGATGTAAAATAAATTTCCAGCCATAACTTTATGCACAACAGAGATCATGAAGACCACCAGAACTGTGCACTTCACCTCCAACATCTTGTTTCCTGCTCCCTGGTACAGTCACAGGTGAAGTCCCAGTTGTGTGCTTTGTCTGCATGGTACAAGTTAGCCTGATAAAGAGTATTTTTATTTTCATTGCTCTCTTTTCAGAAAGTCTCTCCCTCGTTGTCGAAGAATTAACAGGATGCTGTCCAACGAGTCGGCACCTCCTCCTGCATTCAGCCGCTCCAACTCGCAGGCCTCCATGGACAGCACCTCCATGGAGGACTTCTGGTGCGAAGTAGAGAGCATCAAGGAGAGCAGTGAAGATGGATCTGAAGAAGCAACACTCTTGGAGTTCAAACCTGCTGACGGTGAGCACACAAACACCACTTCTTTCTCACACCTTGGCTTTGCCTCATCTCTTTAGTGATGCACTGTTCTCCCTCCTCATGTCATCTGGCATGAGCAAAAGTACTAGGCTGGGTCACTGTAGCTCCACTTCTGAACATCACAGTCATTACATGAGATGTCACTGGAAATGATAATTCAGTCAGATTTATGCACTGGGGCTGGTAATTGATTTCTGAAGTAAGGTTTTTTGCATTGATCCTATTTGTGCCTCAGGAGGACAGACATGATGTAATTCAGAAAAGAGATATAGTGTAATTCATTCACTAAATGAAAACTTCATCTCCAGCATTAAATAAACTAAAGCAAAACATATCATAGGACCAAAAAATTCATTTACTATACAGGAATTTTCAATTTTCTCCCTTTAGGTAGGATATAATGCACAGCTCATGAAAGTCTTGAAGCAGTTAGTTAGATAATGTTTGGTACTATAAGAAATTTGATTACTGCCTGTTTCTCAGAGATTGCCCAGTTTAGATATAATTCAAGGGCAGATTACAGGTCAGTCTGAATATATAGATGTCTACATCATTCAGCCTCCCCACTTGTCAAAATTTGTTCATCACTTATAAAAATTACGCTGAAGGTATTACAACCTCCTTCTGTAACCTTAACTTTTTCCCCTTTCCTTTTTTCATAATGTGTTTGGAAAAACATGTAATAGTCTGCACTAACTTGTTGCAATGCAGCTTTGTGTTAGATGATTTGATAACATCTAGAACAGCAGTTCTCCTTTTTTTTCCAGTTATGACCCCACTTACAAATGCATTACATTGTGCAACACAAAATACCAGGTGTTACTATAGGATGAAACCGAAATTATTTTAAGGTCGTGACCCATGGAAAACTGCTGCAACCCTTTTGTGGATCTTGACCACTAGTCTGGTAACTACTGATCTAGGGATAGATTTTGAAACAAGTGTGTTCTTTCCATACACTTATTAACACGAGTGACGATGTATTTTTCTTACCTTGACGTGCAACAGGATGTCATTAGTTCTGCTACCAGGAAGAAGGGTGAAAAGGGGGAAAGGGTGCTACTTTATTGAGCAACTCAATATGTAACCAATCATGATAAGTACCCCACGCAGTGGTATCTGTCTCCAACCATGTACTGTTTCCATGGGGAACACCTCCCACTCAGTAGTTCCAGGTAGGGCTCTCCTGGAAATAAAAGGAGAAGAGCTCCATTCACCAGAAGTCTTGGCCTACTATTAAGGGTTATGGTTGGCGGCTTAAATCCAAGTTGCACCACTTTGTGCTGGCCTGTAGTGTCAAATAAAAATGGATTGAGGTATAGCATTGAAACTTTATGGCTATTGTTATGGGAAGGCAGAAAAGACATCTGTCTCAATCAGTTTCACCTTGTTGGGAAAATTCCTGTCTGATCGTGCTGTCTAGCTTGGAGACCTCAGAAAGAGACAGTGAACCTCTCCATGTCTCCTTCATGCAGCTGTCAGCAGAAACTGGGTGTCCCTGACTTGTCTGCACAGTCAGGACAATGTCACATATCTGTGAGTTACCAAGTCGAGTACCTTAGTAGGACAAGGCAATACAGGAGCCCATTTTCTATGTTCCCACCAACTTTTCCATCAGTTTAATCACTGCTGAGCTAAATCTTCACAACAGTGCAAACTCTGCTGCAGTCCCATGTTACCTATTGTCTGATTACACCTCATTATATTACACTGATATTTTTTTTTTCACTGTCCTGAATTCAAAATGAGACTGCAAGGTAAAATACATCTCCACACTTCATTTACCTTCATACTGTTCTTTAAGACACATATATATTGCATACACCCACACACAACCAGACAGTGCTTGTCCTAGTTATTAACTTCAGGAATATATTCAGTCGGGGATTATAAACCTTGGAAATAATAGTGAGTTCTATTAAGCTCCTAATAGGATAAACACTGAATATCAATGTGGAAGTCCTCAGGGCAAAATAAAAACAAATATTCATCACCCTTTTGTGTTGTCTTTGAGAGGAAGATTTGTAGAAACTTTAAGAAGGAAGCCAATGGGCGATGGCAGCCAGGCACCACTGATATTGTCAAAACCACAATGCTGTTTTTCACCAGACCACATGTGCAGGGGGGAATACATCAGCACACTTACTGTGTTGATGTTAGTAACTACAGTCAAGAAAGAGGAGATCATAACAAGTGATACAAGGAAATTGTAGGAGAAAAGGAAGTCATGGGGTATTTAAGATGGCAGTGATGTGCAGAACTGCTTTAACACTTGGTGTTATAAGGCTATGATGTTGTGAGTTATTTGAGGTTATATCTGAAATTCAGAGAAAGGCACACCTCTTTCCTAACACCCTCTATGAGAAAAAGAGCATTACCGACCAGAGGGAACTCGATTATCTGCTTGCCTTCTGGTGGAGCAGAATTAAACACAGTACCTACCACTATAAAAATAATATTTTGTAAAACAACA
The DNA here is from genome assembly GCF_000695765.1 of Mesitornis unicolor. Classification (NCBI taxonomy): domain Eukaryota; kingdom Metazoa; phylum Chordata; class Aves; order Mesitornithiformes; family Mesitornithidae; genus Mesitornis; species Mesitornis unicolor. The sequence goes on along the minus strand of NW_010180149.1, from coordinate 56,180 downwards.
TATTTTTCTTTCAGCCCTTATTTAAACCTGTGTGTCATAAAATTTTTAGGGTTTTTTAATGCAGAAATTCCATCTCTTTAATAGTTTTACTTCTCTGGTTGTTGTTATTATTATATCTTAGTCTATTGTTTGTGAGTGGTTGGAACAGGAAAAGGGCAAAAGCCAGAGAAAACAAGTCACAGGGGTGGCTGTTAAGCAGGCACAACTTCATGTCTGATTTTATTTTTCATAGCATCACAAAAGCCAAGTTTGACTAAAAACTACATTCTTGGAAAGAATATGTCAGAACAAAAGCCAAAATGAATATAATTAAGAAGCTGGAACATGCATGGATGTGGCTAAAACAGCAGCACATGGAAATGAAAAGAGACCTTGTTAGAAAGAAGAGTGAGGGCACCAGGGCCATTGGTTCAAGGAGGGAAAGGAGCAGGCTGTCACCCTGTCTGTCGATACAGAAATGATCAGAGCAGAGACAAGCTGCTTCTTGGGATACAGGGCTGGTCACATCCCATCTAACACAGAGCAGGGGTTGTAGAAGCAGAGATTTTTTTGTGGAGCTTTGTAACAAGACAAGGCAGTTAACAAAGAAGTCAGTGAAGGCACATGTGTAAGATGCTTTCACTTGTCTCTGCGGTCCAGCCCTGCAATTTTCCTTTTTGTCCATCTAACTGCCAAAGTGCAGTAAACTGGTATCTGTCAATCTGCCTGCACTCTGGTGTCAAGAAGAGGCAATAAAGGCAGAGTGAAAATACTAGCCCATCTTTAAGACCAGTGCTGGGATGAGAACAATCAGCGAATTGACAAGTTGTTTTAGAGAAAATGCTGCAAATTAGTCCATTTCCTGTTTGACATGTTTATTTGTTATACCTTTTCTTTAGTCAAAGCTGGAATGCAATTATAGTCTTGTCTCAAGCAGCATATTGCTGAGCTAGGATTGTTCACAGAACTAAAATGAAGGCCTCAAAATCTGTATGAAGAAAGATTTTAACAGACTATGGCTGTTTACTTCAAAAAGCAAACAAAAAGGCAATGACAGCAAAATTTAAAATTCCTAAATGATTTACAGAAGGTAGATCTGGACCTTCTCCCTGTCCTACAGTGACAGGGAATATTAATTTACTGTAACAGGCAGCAATCTGAAACCCTGTATTGAGTCTGTGTGGCAAAGTTCTGGTGGGGAGGTGCTGCAGGGGTGGCTCTGTGTGAAGATACCAGAAGCTTCCCCCATGTCCAATAGAGCCAAGGAAGAAAGTACTTTTTCACACAGTGCACAGTCTCACTAGGGAACCAGTTGTGGTGTTGAACCGGTTAAGAAGCGGATATTGAACAGGATTCGAGAAGATATTAGTCACTAATCAAGATAACAAGAAAAGCTGGGGTGTAGGGTGCTAGCCAGTCTTTAATTATTGGAAATCGGGATGATACCTAGCATGTAAGGATAACTATTTCTGCATCTTCCACCCTTACCTGAGCTCTTTGATACCCACCCCTACCTGACTCTTGCTCTTCAGTGAGCAGCTCTGGCTCTTAATCATCTTGTTCGAAACAGGCTACTGGACTATGTGGACATCATGGTTCTCTCAGTGTGATGTCTTAATTGGATGTCTGATTACCTGCTGACTCTGGCATCTCAAATCTCATACTTAGTGTGCAAACACATTACTTTATTGTATATACCACTTCAGTATTTTTGCTTATTTTAACTGGAATACCAATTTAATTTCCACCTTTCAAATGGCTTCATCTGCTACACCATGATATAAATGGTAACTGAGGGGATTTATCTTGAATGAGAGCTTAGTTTTTAGCACTCTTGCTGTGTTAGGCTAGGCACTCTGCTGCCTTCTTCACACAAGTGTGTTGATGCACAGGTTAAAAATACCTCTTCTGTTCTTCTCCTAAGCCTCTCTCCTGTGCAGAGACTGCCAAACTGAAAGTCGACAGTATGTTGACAAAACTAAATTAACTTACACTTGTGGCCCAAGAAAGATTGGAAGTGGAGACTTCTGGAGATAAAGGCTAAGTCAGCGGTCCACTGTGCCACCTCCCTTCCTTCAGCCCTCCCTCCTTTTCATGCCTGGCCTGGTAACACATTCTCTTCCTCCACAGAAGGGGAACTGGAGGCAGAATGGCTGCAAGACGTAGGTTTATCTACACTGATCTCAGGAGCTGAAGAGGAGGACGGCCAGGCCCTGCTGTCCACTCTGACCCGAACTCAAGCCGCTGCCGTACAGAAGAGGTACAACACCTACACTCAGACCCTGAGGAAGAAGAACAAGCACACAGTCCGGGATGTGCGAGACATCTTTGGCACCAATGACTCTTCTGTAAGTAGTTAATGCATCCTATCAAATTTTTTTGAGCTAATTTTTATGCATTTTGCAAGTATCTCATCAAAGCTTTTACCAGACAGGAATCCCTTTCTGTTGACAGTGTGCAGACAGACAGCAGCAGTTCCTGACACTAAGTCCAGACTTTTAATGCTGCATATATGCTGCATTTTGAGAGGAAAGTAAGAAACCAAAGAAAATAAATGGTGCACCGTTTTGCAACTAACCTGTAACATGATGTTGTATCTGTTGCCAGCCTTCCTCCTGCAATCTCCTATCAAGACTAACATTTACTCCTTTATTTTTTGGAAATTGGTGAGTTACTTTTGGCAGCTATTCAAATTTTTGCTGGCTTCTGGGGACACTTGCTATTTATTCAGCAGTCTCGGTGGTGAAGTAAAACTTTTCTAATGAAGCAACTGGCGTTCAAATATGCATAAGCAATTAAACACCTGCCAGCATGATTGCAACTGATACACTGACAGTTACATTTCACTTACATAGCAAATGAAAATCTATTAACTGTTCGTTTGCTTCATGGCTTCAGAAATGAGCATTGCCTTTGGTGGTGTCATCCACTTTTCCCCAAGGATAGCTCTAAATGCATCAGTTCCTGTCCCCACATGTTTTGATTTTGGTGAATGCAGTCAACTCTGTGAGTTTAGTCCAATGCTCAAAGCAACATGCATGACTTTACATATGTCACTTATGGTATCTTAGATGGTAGTCACCAATACACTCACAAGCTTACCTTTGAAATTAATATTAAGTTTTTACCATTACAAAACTCCAAGAAATTTTTTTTCATTATGAAATTGTTTTGTCCTTTTCTATTTGTCCTACCTTCTCCTTAAGGCTTGGCATCCTGGATGAATTTAAAACATAAAATTGGGAAATAAAACTGTAGCTGCATAGTTATATTAAAATTACAAAGACAGTGGTTGGGGAGTTAACTTATTTGTCTCCAATTTAAATGTCTGGGCTCTTTTGAACTTTTTTGCACCTATCCAACAAATATATCCAGAAGCATCCAGTAGTTTCCTGTGGGCAGACTTTCTTGCATGAGAAATCATCACGCATGTTTGCATGAACATTAAAAAGATGATGGCATTGATTAGCACACATCTCCTTTTTCAAATACCTGTAGTTAAAATATATGTGATTAATTAAAAAAACTACAATAAAGCTTAGGTTTTCTAGTACATTTCAATCAGTTACATAAATGTGCCCATTCTCTCGGATGGGCACACTATTGATCTGGTTCTGCCCTGCTTATTTTTCACCTCTGTTTCTCACTTGCTAAAGAAAATTAGGAGCTTCAGAGCCATTGCCCTTCAAATCACTGTTTTACCTCCTCTGAAATTCAGCTCACTTATTAGTTTTGCATTGTGAAAGTCTGAAGATAAGACTTAAAAAGTAATTAAGGCTTCTAATTCTTCTTCCCACAAAATATGCAGTCCTACAGGGTGCTTACCTAAATGATAAACACAGATGCACCTGCAGAGCACACAATCACCTCCCTTCAACAAACTGTGAAACAGATTGTATTTCTAAAAGCCTGCAAGGTTCCCAACACCCTTTGGCCATTCCCATTGCCCTTTGCTCCTATCTCTGCTGCTTAATTTGGGATTTAGAAAGTCCATCCTAATTGCCAGCTCCTCAGGGAGAGATGCATTGTAGGGGGCAGGGTGTTGTGTCCCAAACTGAGGGTTTCCCAAGCAGCCCTTTGTAAGGGGGTGTCAGCTGAAGCAGTCCCTCATGCTCTGCTGCCTCTTTGGGCATGGCAGTACAGCTGTCAGTGAATCTTTGTGATGAATCATTTGGGAAAGTGATCTGGAATAAAAACCACCCAGCCAAAAAAAGAAGAGGAACAGGGAAGGGCAAAACTTTTCAGCACAGCTGCTGAAGAGAGGCGGGTAAAAAGGCTGCTTGAAATGATATGCTGGAGTTTAGCTTTCCCATCCTGTTTTTCAGTTGGGAAGGGAAGAAGTAAACATGTTGCAAATAGCAAAACAGCTCTAATTGCTTCACATAACTCTATAATCCTCCCCATTAGGAGGATGGATTTACACCCTCATCCCAAGAACCTAAGTATTGCAGGAGCCTAGAGGGATGGGTCACAGGATGGATTACTCTCTCCTGTGGCTAATGATGAGAGAAAAGGTGATTAGCTCACTAGTCACCTGAGATGAGATTTAGGGGACCACTGAAGAGACAAAAATAATTGTCATCCGGGGTTGGGAGGGGGACAAATATTGAGATCTGCTTTAGTTTTTTTTCTCATTCTGAAAACCCCTGCCTGATGTTTTGCTATTACTGCCTGGTGGCCAGCCTCTGTGTAAGTCCATACAGAGTACAGGGTGGTTTTTTCCTCACCCTGCTTTCAGGTCCACCCCCTTAGGGCAGGAGTGTTCCCTCAAAAGCCTAAATGGACTGAAATGAAAGGGTATATTCCTCTTTTATTTTGTTTCACATTGAGTTTTTTTGTCTCATTACCCACCCTAGAAAGGTGCGGTGATCCCTGGAGGCAAAATGCAGCACTTGCAGACCCTTCAGACAGGCCTGCGCACAGCAGGCTCGGCTGACAGCCATGCTACGAGGATTTAAATTGGATGGTTCATTAATCACAGTGGCCTGATTTTCCTTACTGTTGGTACCCTGCTGCTTCCATCAGGAACTATTGGCTCTGCTAGTGCTCAAAGCCTAGAAAAGTCAACAGCAGGATACAAGAGGAGGGAGAAACATTGATTTTACTATTGGAGGGAGGAAGTGAAGCATCGTACTCATTAACAGCCCAATCCTGTACGTTGTGATCAGCTAAAACTCCTCAAGAGTTTTAGGAGCATTTTACTTGAGCAATGCATGAGAAAATCATGTCCTAATTAAAGAAGAATCACTAACTAACCCAGAGCTATTTGCATGAAAAGGCATTTGTGATGACAGTGCCTGGAAATATGAATATATCCCAAGCACGGGCAACTTGTATCCTGACCAGAGCTGTAAGACTATCCTCCTTTGCCTTTATTTCCCTTAGTTGCAGGGCTGACAATAGAATTTGGTCACTTTGGTGCTCCAATGGTTTGTTTTTATATCTTCTACAATGACGATAGCTCCTAAAGAACTATCTACCTCATCTGCATCTTTTTCTTGCTCTTCTGGCTTCCTCTTCCCACTGGAAATTCTTGTATACATTGTGCTAGTAAACACTGAACTCATTTTAAGTATTGGATAATGAGAACAGTCTAATGAATCACTTTCAGTCCGAAATAAGGATATGAGAAGTCTTGCCTTCACTGGAGCCTCAGCCAAATGAATAAAGCTGCCCCCATTTAGTTAAGTACACAATTTGACTCTCAGTCTTTCACATTCAGTAAGACATGAGCTTCCCAAGCTTTTTAATCTTCTTTTTTACTAAAGCAACAATGCAGATCTTTAAAATTCATGCATTAAAAAGGTTTTATTCCCAGTTTTCCTAAGAAGGGAGAGGTGTTTGTCCTGTTTGGAACAACATTTGGAAGAAATTTTCACCAAAAAAAAGGTATTTGGCTTTTTATTCACTCTCCCTCTGGAGGCTGGGAAATGAGACCAAAAATACAATATTTTTAGCTACCCCTGATATCGTATATGGTTCATGATATTCAATTGCCACAAGCCAGAGCAGCCTGCAGGCTGTTGCAAGCACTGCTGGGTGGGAGGCAGAGTTGTGCTGTCGGCTCCTCTCCGCTAGCTGCATCATGGCTCAGCCAAACCTGGTCACTGCAGCTGCTTCATTTCACCTGTGCAACAAGGCTGGAAGGTTTTGGTTTTTTTCCTTAATAAGCTTGGTTCACTCTAAATCCATTCTGAATACTGTTTGTGAAGATAGATGTTTTGAGCAGTGCAAGTAGGTGAGCCTGTTGCTAATGTTTACCGTTAATTTCTCCATCTGGATCTTGAGCAGCAGAATAACTACTTTTGTATTTTATTTTTCCAAATTGCTGAGGCAAGTTTAACTATCGCCTCCACTTCCATACTTCCACCTGAAATTTATATTGCTTTTTCATGTCCTAAAGTCTTTTGTGTAAAAGTTATGGGATTTTATCATAAAAGCATCCTGCAGTTCTCCTTTAAAAAGAAAAATCAATGGTCCTTATAGTCTTCAGGCTAAGGAAGTCCATGTGACTCAACCTTGTTTGCTATCAAGTTTGCAAGCTATTGAATGGATTCTCTCAGGAGAGATTTTATTCATGTTACATTCAATTTTGTTACCCAAATATCTTGGAGGATAAGACTGAATAAAACAACTGCAACATTATTTCAGGCTTCCAATTGGAAGAGCTGCCTGTCTTTTAAATATCTGACATTTTTTAGCAGCCTGAATGGTGCTCCTGTGCACAAGCTAGAAATGGGAACAACAAACACGGCTGTTCTGGGCTCATCCAGGCCCTCAGCTGCAGGTTCTGCTGGGGCTGCTTCATCAGGCTCGGGGTGGTGAGGCAGCAGGTTTGAGAAAGAGGGGGCTCCAAGGGCTCCCACCAGATTGCAAAGAACAGCCGAAAAAATACAAGGTTGTTTTGGGGCATTGTAGTTATTTCAATGAGTTGTAACCTTCAGAGTATTTTTTAAATTCCTGACCTTTTTTTTGTTTTACCCAAGAATGTGCAGATGAGCTGCGACTGCCCCATGTACACACAAGCGCTTGGATTTGTCTTTATGATAAGTCCCAAAACTGCTGAGAACAAGAGCAAAACTCTGCTGCCAAGAAGAAGTGGCAGTGCTTGAAAGTCAACCCCTGGGCTTCAGAGCCCCTTCTCTGCTGTGCCACACACACTTCCCCCCTTTTTCACACAGTGCAGAATGATTTCTGGAGCGGAAAGAAGTTAAGATGACTGTAGAAAGTCTTTTTTTCCCCAAAGCTGTTTTTGCAGTTCACTGATAAAGTGTTAGTATATAACCTATGGGAGGACATCCATGCATTAATGATTTGCTAGTGCCCGAATCCCAAAGGGCAGTGAACAGCCTGGTTTCTGACAGGTGCTTGGGAGCAGCAGATGCTCGACATGTGTTGGAGAGCCCTCAAAAAGATTTGTGACCAAAATGATTAAAAGCAGGATGCATTACAATTTGACAAGGACCTTTCGCTTGGTACAATTACGTACAGCAATTTACTTAGCTAATTTCAGTCATTATATAGGACAGGACTCATTAGCTGCAGTGAGCTGCAATATTATTGACCTCAACATGATCCAAATCTGTGCAGCCTGGGGAAGATTAATTCTCAGGCTAGGCTATGAAAAATGTACTCTGGTGAATCACAACAGGTTGTTTAAACTTGGTGAAAGAGTATAAGCTGAGAATGATAACACTGTTGCTTGAACTGTAGCAGTTTCTGTCCATAGACGTTTACTTTCACTGCAGTCTGATCATTTTTCCTTGCCTATCAGCCCACATTTGAGACAGTTCCAGTGTCACCAGTTCCTTCTAATGGTATCCAGCTTCCTGGGCAGAAGCCAGTTTGGAAATCAGTTAGCTGTGAGTATGCCAACGTGTAACCAGCGTTCACTTCCTCCTAGAAAAATGTTAGCCAGAAAGATCCTTTTGTGATTCTGAGGTTAGTCCCCTCTTTCGTGTTGGGGTCGTGCTGCATATATTTCCTTAGAAACATTGTCAGCTTATTGTCATGCAGGAACCAAAGTTTCCCATTCAATACCGGTGTTGTACAGACACAGACTGCTGCCCTTGAGGCATCAGTGTCTAAAAAGTACTGATCATTGCCAGGCTGGGAATGCAAAAATAACCTCTAAAAATATGGTGCAGAATTTGTCCAAAATATGTCAGCAGTGTATCTTCTTGTTGCAAATCATGACAAGAAATATGCATATTTCCTTCACATTTCTTCTCCAGTACTGCAGAAACTGTAGTATTGGAAATTCATCATTTTTCTGGTTCTGCCTTATTATTCTGATCTACTAAAGGTATTATTTTGGACATCCCTTAAACACTGTGCCCTGACAGTGACTGAGAGTGCTAATAAAAATGATAGCTCTGCTCTACTCAGTGTCTGGATAACTGTCAGCAGCCTTCCACACAAATGTCCATCTTTTATTTTGAAAACTCTTCCTATCACTATTGTTCAGGGCTTAACTAATGGAATATCAATTCCTGAGTTTCCAAACTAGTCTCTTAGTTGTTTACCTGTGGATATAGTGCCACAGACACTTTCTTTGGTTGCCAAAACTGTTCATTTCACTGCTCTGCTGATACTTCTGCTCCACAAGGAGTTGTACTGAAACAGCTGGGGAACCAGATTGGCAGGGACACTGCTGTTGTCCCAGGTCCAAGAATGAAAAGAGAGATGGAAAACATCTTGAAACAGCTTAGCCATTGGGTTATATCTAAGGTCACAGTTCTGAAGCCACTTAGTAGCACACTTAGCTTTTTCATCCCAGACTTGTGCAGCAGAAGCTGGCAAAAGAAAGGGTGTTGCAAAAAATGTTCAAGTCCCTGTATCTCTAAATTCAATGATTCAAAAATCATGGGGCATATGCATGTTTATAAAACATGTAATGCTTTTTAATTCACTTTCTGATTTCCATGGCTTTTGAATGCATTTGGGTCACATTAGTAAACTTTTCTCTGCAGTCCTGGGGCTGAAATTTTACCTATTTCCCATAAAAATTATGATTCTGTTCAAATTGCATGAGTCTAGGAGCTTGACCCTAATATAAAATATAAAATTGTCCTGAAATGTGAGAAATCAATCATGAAAGTTGGCAACACTGGAACTCATGCATGTTGTCACACTTTGGACTCCATGACAATAGGGTGTTTCTTGACTGTACTGATTTCAAAAAATTTCCTTTGTTATCCACTATTTTCACCAGATTACTAAATTTTAGAGTAGAATAATAAGTCATTTCACAATAGCTACCAGAAGTTCCAGTAGATACAGTGTTTCTCAAACTGGAAGTTTGTACATTCAGTCCTGTTTTGGTGCTACACATCTAAACTAGCAACTGTGAGAAATATATGTGTCTGAGCATATAAAATAGATGCACAATAGTTTATGATTGTAAATAAGTCAAGAGTGACCTGGGAAACTGTGTCAACAGCATTTCTCTGTCGTGAACTTTTATATTTAATTGTTCATTAAACAAGTGCCAACACAGTTTTCTGGCCTGGGTAGACAAGGATGGAGTATAAAACTTCATGATTCCTGATAAACAGGAAGTTCCAGCTTAACTATCTTTCTAGTGAAAAGCAACAAGTTAAATAATCTAAAATGAAAATAGAGATTTTATTTCTAAGGGGTTATTTCCTCCAGACAAAACAGGAACATGCTGTGGTTTACACTGAAATTCCTCTTTGAAGCACTTCCTTTATTACTTTCTCAAGATTTTTGTCATCTTGGTTTAATTTTTTAATGTCTCTGTACTAAATGCAAACATACATTCAGCATTCACATATAGTTTCCCTTATTTTCAGCTAATAGCTGTCTAGACTGCGGACTAGATAAAAGCAGCCCATCTGTAACAGAAGAGCTCTCCTACGAGGTCTCTTTTTCAGAATCCATTACGGTCCTTCCAAAAACCCAAGAAAGGCCGAAAAACCAGAGGTTCAAAAAGGAAGACTATGCTTTGCCTGTAAGTTCATTCTCGACATATTCCCTCAATTGTTTTCTTTAACTCAGTAATTTCCTGCTTTATATCCCCAGCACGTTAGAGTCTATTAAGATACTTTAGCTCTCCCTTGCTGTGTGTGCATTACAGAGACCGCCTGCTGTGCCTGCCTACGGCTTGTGACTGATTCCCAGAGAAGCAGCAAAGCTCACCTGGATATCCAAGCCTAATTTTTTCACTTGTACCCACCACAGATGAATGTGCATAACTCCATCCACAAATTTTGCGTCATTCACACAGATGCACACATTTCACATAGAATAAAGACCAGTTGCTAGCACTAAAACTAGGAATCATTTTCATTACTGGTCTGCTTTCCTGCTTTATTCCCCTGCAGATTATCTGCCTTTTTTAATACATGGATTTAAAATTGCTTCACAGATGAAGAGGGGGAAAGAAGCCTCAGTCCTGCAGCAGTATTGATTGTCTCCAATCAGTATTCGGTGCAATTACACTATAGGGGATACTACATGAATGGTTAAAGGAAAGTTCATCATTTCCAACCAGACATACACTGAGCAGTTGTGTCATTAGCTGGAATTATTTCTTAAAGTCAAGGAAGTCAGTTTTCTATTTCCATCAGCCCTCACAACTTCCATTACTGAAAACCTAAGCATTAGGTTTCAGATACCACCTTTTTAGTGAAATGTATGAAATAGTTGTAAATTATTTGGAAGTATTTCCTGAATCTTATGAGGTCCTGAACTAATCTGAAATTGTTGCTATCCACATAGACATTGAATATCATGGACCTGTGGATGCATAATCAGTTGGTATTAGAAGAGACCAGTATTGTGCTGGAGATGAACTATTCTGCATGCAGGACATCATTTTGTGTGTGGAAGAGTACATGAGTAATAGACCAGGTCATCAGAGACAGAGGCTTTCTGAATAAAGTCAACAATCAAAGTTGACATTGGCATTTCTCTTACTTCATATGCTGCCACTCATGATATTTGTTTTTTTCCACAATGGCTCAGACTGCAATAGGCCTCAGCAAAAAAAACCTCTTGTTCTGTTAGAGCAACGAGTCACCTGCACTCTGAAGGACTCTCCCTCCTTTCTCAAGGTGGGCCAACAGGGTCAAACTGAAGTTTGCAATTTCTCCAGGGCAGGTCTGGCACATTACTATAACCAACTTTGGGGATGACGTATACCAAGCCGAACAGAGAGAGATTATAAATAGCATGTCCCCTGCAGCTCCCAGGATAGCCAAGATCATCACTGCCCACATAGGGTTACATGCAATTGTGGGACCATGATTAATGTGACTTAGTTGAAGACCTTGCAGAACTAAGAGTCAGTAAGCATTTCAGGCCTATCTTAGAACACTGTATATTGTCACACAGAAGCAACATGTCACACCGTATCAGACGTTATCCTTAGCCAAAACGCAAGTAATCTCATTTCAGGATGGCACAGCCTCCTTCAGTGCTGCATATTGTGACTCTGCTGTTTGTAAGAAAAAACACTGGAAAATTGTGACACAAGACAGAAGAAAGAGGCCCAGCCCCAAATTTTGTGTTAACACTGCATCACATCATAGTGACCCTAGGAGTCAACCAGACAGCATGGAAAATCATTGTAGCTACTTTTTGTAACCACTTTTCAAGTGTTTGTCATTTTTCCTTGGCAAACATACTTTTTCTCTTTTCCCTCAGAAAATATATGTATACTGTGGGATTTTTTTTTATTTTCAAGATGATTTATTGTGCTTTGACTGCTTTTGGTCTTTTTGCATCACTGGAACCAAAATGCATAGACATTCTTTAGTATTTTATGTGTCTTCAGAAGACTATCCTCTATATACCTTCTGTTACATTATTAAGTCTCAGTAAGAGTAACAGTGGAATTGCTGTATTCTGGGGAGGGAAGGTTCTGGCCTAAAATGCCCCAGACAGCATGTATTTTAGTTATTCCACCCCCTGCACTCTTTCTCCCCCAATTATGATTATTCATGTGCAATGTGATTTAGGAAGTCCTAACCCACATGCTCTAGATGTCCTTTGTCCTTTCTTAGTTTTGAAATCTGGTGTAAGTTTAATTCTTTTTTGTTTGTTTTTTCTTAGTCTGTTTGACTGACTTAATCTAAGGATGGATTAAGCCTATTGAGTCCAAATTTGTTTAAAAAAGGGAGAACAGGGCTGAAATCTCCAGAAGCAAAACATTGTTAAAGGCTGGCTTTCTACACAGTTCCCTAAAGGGAGGAGATGATTTGTAATGCTATTTATTTATACCTCTGACTAACAATTACTGGTTCAAATTACAACTAAATTAAAAAACATACAATACCAAAGATCCACAGTCCTTTGAAAAGCCTGTTTTTCACTATAACTTTGTTATTATGTCTAACAATTACGTCAAAAAATTATGGGTAGTTGTTCCTTTTGACATTTGCACAAATGCTTCTGTCATGATGCAACATTCCTGGCTCTGGTCCATGACACTGCAGTTTCTAAAATATGTAGACATCTTCACATGCCCTCAAATTACTAAGTATAATTTAGTTCAAGCTTACTTGAATAAATTATTTCTTAGCTGCTGGGAGTCCTGCTTCTAAGCCTAAATGCTTCTTGAGTAATAGAAAGTACCAGTAAATTGGCAGGTTGGCATCAGCACTAAGTAATTTTTCTTCTGGGCTTTTCCTCAGGTCTTTAATTTGAACTCTACTACAAGACCTCATAAATTAATAGTAATATGCAAGGCAGGCATGGATTCATTACACACACGCAATTGATATACAACCCTATCCATGAAGAAATGTCAGCTACTTCAACAGCATTCAAAGACACTCTGGAGGAGACAGAAGCAGAGCAAAATGTTATATCTTACTAAAACTGGGCAGAAGTGTAAGTAGGACGTAGCTCACCTGTCCCAGCTGGAGTACAGGCACTGAGGTTAACACCTCTGCTTCAGCACCGCTTACCAGTCAAACTGCAAGGGACCATGGTGAGCAAGAAGCTTGATTTTATGTTTCAGATGGATGTAAGTTATGTCAATGTACCAGGCCAATACATAGGGTTGTAGTTCAGCTCTTTGGTGTTACCTACCTACCCTAATATGACTTCCTGTCACATACAGCCATCTATTTCTAAACAAAAATTCTCTTCCTGTAATTTTTGTGCCAATAAAGATGTGACCCATTTCTACTGCAGAAATTCATTGTTCGGAAAAGCCGGTTTGGACTGACAGAGGTTGGAGACCTCTCTCCTGAAGACATGAAGAAGATCCGCTACCTCTCCCTGATTGAGCTAACGGCCTTCTATGATGCACTGGGAGTGGAGCTGAAGAGGAACCGCGCAGAGAGGGTGCGGGGACGAGGTACAGTGCTGTGACATCCCCATAGTGGCCATCTGGCTGCTGCTCAGCATTGTGACTAGTATGTGTACGAGGCCGTTTCCTCTTTTTCACATTTGCTGTTATTATTTTTAAGAAAACGGTCTGTTTGGGGTACCTCTTGCCATACTGCTGGAGAACGATCAAAAGAAGGTGCCTGGAATAAAAGTTCCCCTCATCTTCCAAAAAGTGAGTATAACTCAGTCAGCTCAGTCACTAAGATTCACATTTCTATCATTTGCATTGACACTCAGAAGAGTCATCAGACAAAAGAAGATGTAGGTTTTACAGACTTGAAGATGTCTACAGGTTGTTAGTATGCTGTGGTTTGAAAACCTTGTGACAAGGAGTCAAAATTGGCTCATTTTGTGTGTTTTATCTGTGGTGGTGACCTCTTTTCATTTTTGTAATTATATGATACCATACAGGAAACTTTGGGAAACAAATGTCTGGCTTTCTGTTTCCCTTTCTCATTAAATCTGACTGCACTGCAAAATTGTGTGTGTATGCAGAAGTGGAAGACGTGAGTTGTCTCAGAAGTTTTAATTTCACGTGAATTCAGAACCTAGGTGTTACTTACCTATTATTTCCAGAATGGAAGTGGTATCTTCTCATTGAGGTTTGTATGATCAGATGTCATTTATGTGCGACATTTGACAGTACAATGACATCCAGTGAACAGGTACACAACAGAAGCTCACATGCAATTACACAGGTTTACAGGTGCTCGAAACTACAACAAATTTCCCTGTAAGTACTGACAAAAGGGGAAGTGGTGTGGAGTGTTAGGGGAAAGACTGACATAACTTGAATATTTACATGACTTTACAATCAGCTCCACAGCTCCCCTGTCAAGATAGCATGGGAAATTAAGAAGGATCCAAAGCTAGGGCAGGAAGCAGAGCTGGTGGTGAAAATCCTGAGATGTATGAATAAATGCTAGGAAAATATATTTTTTTTTCCCTTCTTCTAAATTACATTATATCAAAACATTTATTTAATAAAGAATTAGAGTAGAAAGCCTGTTCCTCTAGCCGCAGAAATTTCAAAATAAAATACCCTGGGACCATTTTCTAATCTGAGTTCTCAGTTCCCAGAAATGTATGTTATCTATAGACCTTTCCATTGTGCTCCTCAGGGAAAGACTTAAACATTTCTCAGAGTTCATTTTCCCTCAAAACACCATTGTGTTTCACCCAGTGTATCTACCCTTTTATTAATATGCTTATGTGTTAATTCTTCTATAGCAGTGCCAAGTCTCAAATCAAGGACAGAGGGGCTTACTGCATTATCAGTTTTCCATACTCTGCCTACTCTATATTTCAGGATCAGGAATATGGTGAACAAATTAGAAGGTTTATTGACATGAGTTGGCTTGTATACTTTAGCAAATTACATAGAAATGTATCTTTTTCAAATTAGTTTCAAGTATACCTAGACTGAAAAAAAGATAATAGCATTTTAAAGTGCTACTAAGTATTTTCCTGGGTTTTGTTGGGGTTTTTTTCAGTTGCTGCTCAAGCTTGAGGAAACAGGTTTAGAAACCGAAGGAATTCTACGAGTGCCTGGATCTGCTTCCAGAGTCAAGGTATACGCTCATGCCAGTTTTCTGTCTCCTGGACCACAGACTCTAAGTAAAATAATACAGCACACACAAATTCACACTGCACATAAATACTGATTTGTGTAGCTCAGCATTTCTATTCCTACCAGTGAAAGGTTAGACTGGTTCCTGGGAACCAGTAAATCATAGAACATGTGGCCTATTGCTTTGCATTTGTTAATGTTCTATATAAAGCACAGACTTGACGTTGAATGCAGTCTCTCTCCACTGAACACTGAGAGATCCTTTCAGTTTATCTCTGCCATCCAAAATTGCTGTGATATATCTCTCTTTTAATTTATTTCAGAAATCCAGAGTTGCTAAACTGAGCGAACTTCAGATAAAGATCTTATTCTATGTCATTTTAACCTTTGTGTCATTTTATTTCTCATTTATCTTCTGTGATCTTACAATTTCATGTTCCAAGTGAGAGAAATTTGGCCAGCCTTCACTGTTTGGCAGCCTCAAGTACTGCATTTTTCACAGGCTGTTTGCAGGCTATGAACACAGGATAGCTGGTACCCAATAACCCGACACAGTGGTGCAGTAATGCTTGACATTGTTTCTCCAGACTAACTTGATTTCAGGAGCTGGAAACCTTTGGCAGAGCCAAATTACAAAACCAAGGATTTTTCTGGGCTTGGTAGTGTCTACCTCTTTCCCAGATTTTTGTTTTTTCTAGGGGTTTTTTGGTCTGGTTTAAGAAACTTCTTATGGTGCATCCCACTCCCACTTTCTCATCCTCACAAAAGCTGGTCTTGCTTTACAAGACAGGAAGTCTCAGTTCTGTGGCAGCTACACAAATATTGGGGATTGCTAAACACTGATGGGCTAGGCATCATAAAAAATGACTGTACAAGAATAAGTGGCATTACATGAAACACACCAAAGATAGGCAGCAGCAGCCCAGCTCCCTTTCAGTCCATGTATTGATAGAAGTGCTCAGCACCTTGCAAAGTGCCACATATTGCAGAAGAGAGCTCCTTATTTGGCCAGTACCTTTCAGCCTCCTCATTTTTTCATACGAATACTTAAAGTAATATTTCACACGATCTCATTTTTTCTGACCTCTCCAGGGTAATTACACAGCAGGTCTGTGCTCTACCTAATTAAATTATTTTCCTATTCTTTGAATATACTGCATTGTGTTTTGTCCACTTCTTACTCACAACCTATATCCAGAGAGCTGCTGTGAGATATGACCTTATACATAACTCTCCTATACTGGGTGGTAAGTTAAACTGCCCATATGAAAGTTTTAAATTATTTGAGTTTTGGCTCCATTTAAGTCTGTCCAACAAACCAACCAGCAAGAGAGATTTTTTTCAGAGCAGATCCAGACTTCATCCTTCAAAGCCTTCATACATTATTATGACATGAGGATTTGAGGGCATTCCAATTTTATTTCAGTCTTGTTTGGAGAAAGAAAAGGCATATGGAAGTGATTAAAGGTTACTCTTCTATAAAACAAAGAAGAGAAGAAATAAATACAAGTATTCCTCTGTCTGTAATCTGGTTTGCAACAAAAGCTCCAGTGAGCCAAAAATGCATGATAGTCTACTACAGTCATGTTTTTTCAAAAAAAACTGCAAACAAAAATTTAAAAGTACTATATTCATATATATTTGTGCATGGGGAGAAGTGTATAAATATATACATATATGCCTGCTTGTGTAAAATATGTATTTCAAACCCTTTGCTTTCTATTTCTATAGCTTTTCCTCAGTTCCTAGTAGAAAAACATGGATTAGTTTTTCTCTACCCTTGTGATTTTGGTGAAGTGAGGATTTTTGTCCCACATTTCCCAGTCAGTTACCAGGAGAGAATTTAATCCAGGTGTTTGTATGGATTATGTGCAAAGGATGTGAATACAGAGGAAACCAAGAGAGCCCAGATTACGACCAGTAAAATATGCTGGTAAAAATGAGATTGTAACATTATATACCAAATCCTGAATGACTATTTCCTTTTGTGCCAACCATTTTACTTCATTATGTGTGACCATACTTGATATGTCATTTCCTTCTATTCATGTGAGGCATGGTGAACAGAATTCATTTTTTAAAGCTTTTCTGTCTGAATGGACTAAACCTTTTTGCATAATATTAAAGTACATTTGACGAAAACATGATCTGAAACCCGAATATTAGCCACAGACACATTTTGTCAAAAATGGTCTCACAAAAAGCAATAACAAATTTCCCATGGATAAGGCAGTGTTTGTCCAGTAATAAATGTGAAAGCTGCATTATTTATGGATATCCTTATATTACAATAGCCTCCTTCAATCTTACTAAACCAACAGCTTTTTGAGGAGCTTGCATTCTCCAAACAGTGATCTAGGTTTGAAGCTGAATTCTGCTCCTACCAGGAACCTTACTGAATATTACCCACTCACACATGCATGTGAAACATTGATTAGTTATCCTCCAGATCTAAATAGACCTCTGTTATAGAGCAAGATGCTGATACTGTAGAACAAGAGGGCACCCAAAAATGGTATAATCAGTTCTGTTCATCCCTTTCCTTCTCCTTCATGATGGCAAATTCTGTCTTAGGTATCTCTTGTGAGGTTTGTGGTGGTATTTTTGGGATATATCAAGTGGAGATTTTATGACAGCAATGGTTTGATACCTTTATTTTTCTATAAAGTGATCAAATATAGCTGACCTAACAGAAATCATCCTTCTAAAGACAGGAAGGCCTGAAGTTAAAGCCATTTGCTCAAGGCTCCTGGACTCGAATACCAACAGATTGTTTACTGGCAGTGAGGAAGAAATGCCACTCCTTTGCGATTTAAGGGTCAAAACCTCTGGAGAGTGTTTTAAAGAAAAAGAACAGCTGTGCTAACAATGCTGTTTAACTGAACTTTCTGTTTCTAGTTCTAAGATATTGCACAAAACTGTCTTGCTTTGAATTTGTCTTGGTTCAAATGGGTCACTGGCAGAAATATAGCTAATACAAACCAAATTTAGCCTGGGTTGCAAAATATCCCCAGGAACCTGATCAGTTAACCTGCTCTGAACTCCGCATGGCTGTACCTACACTGCTACTGGTTTAGGACTACTTTAATTTAACTCTGGTGTAAACCTGCCTGTTGTTTGTAATGGGATTTCTGAGATGATCTCAAACTGCCAGGTCAGAAGCAATGATTAAAGGTCAGATGTTCCTTTTATCTTCCAGAATCTCCATCAAGAACTTGAGGCAAAATTTTATGAAGACACTTTTGACTGGGACCAAGTACGAAATAACGATGCAGCGGGACTGCTGAAAATGTTTATAAGAGAACTCCCAAGCCCCCTCTTCACAGTAGAATATCTGCCTGCTTTCATCACGCTAGTGGAAAGTAGGTGGAAAAGGAGTCCATATGGACTGGTCTAGATAAAATGTAATAGCAGACATTACTCTTTTTTTTCCTCTCTGAAGTAAAGAGAAAAAAACATGTAATTTTTTTCTCTCTCTGAAATAGAGGGAGAAAAAGGCCCAGTGTATTGCCTAAACATCTTAATCCTGCAAGCTTTCCTTTCCAAATGGAAAAAAGTCTCTGCATTTCACTAATAGCATAGACTCGTTGTTTCAATGACATGACTGTTTAATATGAGCTTTGAAACCTGTGAGAAAACCATGAGCAATGACTTTCATATAGAGACTCTGATTCACACAAATTATAGATTTTTACAAATGAAAACTTCTGCAAGGTAAACTCAAGTCACTGCCCTTTAGCTGATATTCTGTTGGAGTTATTTTATTTCTCCTAAGGTTTATGCTGAGGTCAGAACATTTGTACAATGATATGTGTGATCACAGAAAGCTTCAGGCAGTCGGGTTTTGTTTTCAGTGTACATACACACTCTCATTCTCAGGACATTTCGTTCATTTCTCTTCCAGGAAGCATGCAGTAGTACTTGCTATACCTATTGACTTCATTGTAAATTCATTTGAGCTAGAACAGAGTGAAACTATCCGGAAGGTGAATTTATTAGGCAAATTGGTACAGAAAACTTAAGACCTTCACATAAGGTTGCAGCCAAGTTTTCAGTGTCTCCAAGAGGTAGTTTAAAGGGCACAAGTAAGTGACCCCTTCCTGTAATTTTTGCATGCCTGAGTTTGCTCCTTGAGTCCCAGACCACATGCAGTTATGATTGCTTAGCAGTTTGGAGGAGAAGACTGAACAGGAAGTAACTTTATTCCCTACAACAGATACACTGTTCACAACTCACAGTCTTTTCCTTCAAAACTCTCTCATCTACCCTGAGTGGAAGCAAATGACAGAGTTACTCTTCCCATCTTCTCCACCCCAGCTCTTTTAGTGAGCATTACACAGTATCAATATGTACCAATTGCTGAAAACATGATGGTATTTTGTAACTGCCAAGGCGATCTATATTTACTAAGAGTGCTAGATTTGGGACAAATACTTTATAAGTTATAACCAATCAATCTCCGCTCCACTGGCACAAGTGTTCGGCAAATTACTCAGTAACATTAGTCCAAAAATTTTCTGAAAACAAATATCCATTTCAATTTGAAAGGGGAAAAATACTTGACCCATATTCACAGCACATTCTGACCATGACATGAAAGAGAAACTGGCTAGTACTGAAAAATATTGGCTTCTTGCTATTTAGGCAGAATTTTATAGAACCCTGTCTCCTCCTGTGTCAAAGACCCAAGATGATGAGGAAAAACACGCTCATTAAATCGATTTTATACTTGGGAAAAGGTTATGGTTAATCAACACCTAAACATGCTAGTCTCAACCGGGCAGTGGTTGCTGTGTTTCTGGAACTGCTGACCAACAAGGTTTTGAAAACAAAACAATTGCAACTGGGATTTCAAAACTTTTAATTATTCATATTCTTAGAAATCTCCAAGATCAAGTTACAGCTACAAGCTCTGCATCTGCTGATCATGCTGCTGCCTGAAGCCAACAGAGACACAGCCAAGGTAAAAGTTCTTCCTTTGCTGTCACTTGCCATCTGTGGTGCTTTTGACTTTTAAATGAAAGAGATGGGGTTTTTTCTAATAGTCAGTGATCAGATGCTGCACTGTCAAAGTATTCATCTGTGGTTTTTATCATTTCCTTGAAAAGATGTTCCAGTTTCCTGGCTGTCATTTCTTTTACAAGCAATTAAGAAATAGTTGCTGGAGGTATCCAGCTGCTGTTGTCAGTAAATGGCTCCCAGGCATCATTTATTCTGGAGCATCTGTTTCAAAGAGGCATGTTCCTCGCATAGTTTGGAAAAAGAAGGTCCAGTTTTGGGGTTTTATGTATACCTGAAATTCTCCAAGATGAAGTTAAACTAGAAGCTGCCCCCCAAGAGCTCACCTAGTGTACTCCCAGTGCTGAAGGTCTTCCAGGCACTAGACCAGACTGGAGGAAGCAGTCCAAAGTAAAAACCCCTAAAACATACATCTGTAGCATGGACCTCAGCCTCAGCTAGTTTGCCTTACAAACCCATATTCTGATATGGACGCGGTGGCTACAAGCGTTTTGGGTCCTTGGGAACAACCAGATCTGGCTGCAGCTATGTCCTGACCCCAAGAGACACTGGTTGCATCTTTGGACATGTCTCCACATAAAAGAAACCTGAGTGAATAAGCTGCCTGTGAGCCCCCAGATACCTCAGCAGGTCCTCTGCTCATCAGGACCCTACATGTCCCTCACCTCTAAAAGTATCCCACTTGTTGTCAGTTTAGCTATAGCTTTATGAGTCCAGGTACCTTCTTTACCTGTATTTATTTACACAATAACAAGGGACAAGAATAGCAATCCTCTTTAAAACATTTGGAGGTCTATTGGTGCTCTTTGAAGAATGGCGGTTATTTCTACTACCAAAGTCCATATCAATATAGAGCTGCATATGTAAAACACGTTAGATGAGTAGTCTTACTTATTACTAGGCTTTTATACAAAAATAGAAGTGATGATAAAACTGAATGCATCTCTACTTGCTATCTACAATGAGATTTTAGAAATTTATTTAGTGCAGTTTTATAATTCCTGGGTTTGTGAAAATGTTTTAATTGCAATGTCAAGGTACAAAGACAGTGGTTTTAATGTTATGGTGTTGCAAAAGGACTCCTTGGCAGACCCCAACTCTAACCACAGCTGCAATCCATCCTATTCAGTCAGTCAAGCAAAATCCTGAATAAAGTGCCCAAAAGGGAAATGAGTTTCCTTTGACTCTGCCATGCATGTGCAGAAGAGACGTCAACAAACAACCACTGAGCACTTCTTGCTTTCATTATCCCAGAATAAAAATTTGGGGGTTGTTGGCAGAAATTCCTCAGATTATATCACATATGGAACTGGTTCACTTTTGAAGAGAGACCAATCACCTTGGTGACTGCAATATAAAAACCCTTGGCCAGATACACCAAAATTGACACCTTGAAATCAACGAAGAAATTAACTATACCGTTGCAGTACCTTTCTATCTTTTCTCTACTAAAGGATTCAGAGCTTTAGTGCAGGCATTGTACTCTAATTATAGATTTGGGATTATGCTCAAAGTGATAGTTAATTTATTAATGTATATTTTGATAACATTAACTGTTCCTTTGTGACTGACACAGGTGTGCCAGCAAATATCAGAGTAATCCAAACTACAATGCAAAAGAACCTGAATTCCACCTCCAAGTACAAATGTGGCAGCTTTCTAGCCAGACGTGTCAGTTTGAAAATGCTGCATTTAAGAAGTAAAATCTTTTGTGAGATTCAGCATAATAAGCATTGTTTTTCCAGGCCTTTCTTCAGTTCCTGAAGAAGGTGGTTGCTAATGAAGGGAAAAATAAAATGAATTTGTGGAATGTTTCTATGATTGTTGCACCAAACCTCTTCATCTACAAAGGGAAACGTGCAAACCAACAAGAAATGCAAGCAGCTGCCACCACAGCACATATTGTGCGGCTTTTAATTCGGTACCAGGACATCCTGTGGACAGTGAGTAACTCTGGTTCCCTCCTTATGGCTCCTGTATAGAGAAGTATTTTGCTATATGATCCTTCCCCTCTACTTGGCAATGGTGAGGCCACACCATGAATACTGTGTTCAGTTTTGGGACCGCCACTACAAGAAAGACATCTTGATGCTGGAGCATATCCAGAGAAGGGCAACGAAGCTGGTGAGGGGTTTAGAGCACAAGTCTTGTGAGGAGCAGCTGTTGGAGCTGGGGTTGTTTAGTTTGGAGAAAAGGAGACTGAGGGGAGACCTCTTCACCCTCTACAGCTACCTGAAAGGAGGTTGTAGCAAGGTGGGGGTCGGTCTCTTGTCCCTTGCAGCTAGTGGTAGGACAAGGAGAGATGGCCTCAAGTTGCACCAGGGAAGGTTTAGCTTGGATATTAGGAGGAATTTCTTGACTGAAAGGGTTGTCAAGCACTAGAACGCCTAGGCTGCCCAGGGAGGTGGTTGAGTCACCACTCCTGGAGGTGTTTGAAAGGCGAGTAGATGTTGTGCTTAGGGACATGGTCTAGTGGTGGACTTAGTAGGGCTGGATCGATGGTTGGACTCGACGATCTTTAAAGTCTTTTCCAACTGAAACCATTCTATGATCCTGTGATATGCAGCAGCTCTGTAGAAATCAGAGTAAACTGATCTTCCTAGAAGAAACAGCTATTCTTCGAAAACTGGCTGGAGTCTTCTGTATCTAGAATGACATAGGGTGACAGATACCTCTGGATGAAAATTTACCTCAATTAAGACATCATTTTTAGCATAAATTGCCCTCTGGAGATACCCATCCCACATCATTGATTATACAGGAGAATGCATAGGAGAATTATTTAATTTAGATGCCTAAGTGAGACATCTAGACTTGAATGAGACTAAACAACTGTTTAAAGTTTACCCCATAGTCCTTGCTGGACTTCCAAAGGTTGGCATGAAGATGACAGTGACAGCTCGTTTGCTCATAACAGAGAAAGGGTACAACAGGTATTGCAAACACAACTTCCTATAAAGTTCCTGCAACTGCAAACATCACTAAGAAGTTTCATCTGATGTGAAAGATGATCTAGTTTCACCAAAGAAATAACCTGGGTCATTAGAGGGAGCTACTAGTCACATATATCTTCTGGGAATAAATAGAACTTCTGCAGTCTAAAATTTGGCACTTTTCTGTATCTTCAACACCAGTTTTATGGGGGAAAAAATTACAGCTCTGGTTTCCTTCCTTTTAGGTCCCATCCTTCCTGATTTCCCAGGTGAGAAAAATGAATGAGACAGCAATGAACAACAGCAAGAGGCAGCTGATGTTTGACAAAGGAGTGAGAAAACTTCTGCGGAGAAAAACCATGGAGAGGGAGAGACCTGAAAGACCAGAGGTGTGATAAAAATGTATCATTTTAAAGCGTAGACGTAAAGAGCCTCCCTCCCCTCTTATCTCATAAAAGCTGCTGGGAGTGGGGAGGAAATTTTGCTGTACAAAATAAGCTCATTTGGGAGCTATCTTAAAAGATGTGCTTCCCAGTCCAACACTTTGATAAGATAAAGCTTTGGGGCTTGATTGAGAAAAGGTGAAAGCGGCAGAATGATGTCTAGCAGCCCAAGCTATAAACTGTTAGAGACACATGCTGATTTTGTACCTGTTCTATAAGAAAATGTGAACTGTCCTTGACTGTAATGATCTGTAGATATTCATCAAATGCATGGATCTGTAGTTGAGTCATAGGATGGTCCATATTAGGATTAATTACATTTACCCAAGTCCTAGTCCAGACCATTCCATATTCTCCTTGCAAGCTTTCGTTTTACAAAGTTGCACTGTTTCCTAAGCAGAAAGAAAATCCAGTTTGCCTAACACAGACAACAAAACAGGGTCTAATTTTTAAATGCCTAATGAAGTAGCTTGTGTCGTTACTCCCCATATAGTCAGAGGAGAGAGGTGGATACTTTTTAGGATTTCCAGAGCTCTGGGTGCAGCTCAGACTTAGGAAACTCTGATACAAAAATCTCCCTTTGAAGTTCTTAAATCTACCAACTTTTCTCCACTGCCTAGATAAGGAGTTTAGGAACTTGCTTGAGGTATGATACTTCAATAGACACCCAAAATTAACTTACATGTTAGGTGTAACATATAATTAGGGCAATAAAGCATGTTGTGTACAAATGCATATCATATGCTATCCCTATAGAAGCTTATACGTAGTATTTCCATGTAGCAATTACCTTTAATAACCTGGAGAGAAAGCCTTTAGAGTTGCCATGGAGGTTTAAAAAAATGGAGACCTGTGAATTGCAAGAGGAGTAATCAACTGGTCAAGGCCCCTATAGTTCTTGAATAGTCTCACGAAACAAATGAAAAGACAAGTTAGGAAGGAGTGATAGGATACTGTAAGGAATAGAGAATAGGCCATGTAATACAGACAACAGAGAAACTGCAGAAGGGAACTTCTGGGGGAAAAACAAACAAACAAACAGAAAGGATGTATAAGAGTCGTGAATCCACGCTAATTCAGCTTTTTGGGGAATTCATTTGCCAGCACTGACTGAAATATATTGTGGGCAGGACATGCATTTGTGCTGCAGAGGGAGACAGAAATATTTGCTTAAAATGGCGCCACAGACTGCTGTGTTGCAAAACAGAATTCACCCTGGAACAAATACAGTGAGAGCTTCCGAGGAGAGTCAATTATTGCAGTCATTGCACCTTCAAGAAGGCAAGCTCATTGATCGTAATAATTGGCTTTGCATCTAATAAAAACAAAACTAGCCATGATAGGTAGCTGAAATACGAAGGGTAAATGGGAGGCAAACTCTATTTGGGTAACTGAGTTGAATTTTGAGAGCACTTAACACAATCCCTGGGTCTCAGATGTTCTAAATTACACAGAGACAGAGACTGGAGAGACTATTGTACTCTGCTCAGCGTGGTATTAACTGGATTAGAACTGGAATGCAAACCTTGCTAATTGATTTATCCACCATTAATCATGGAAGAGTGCATAAACTTCATAGATGATCATTTGAACCCTACACAAGGTCAAATTTCAAATTAACAGAAACCATATGGTACTTTGATATTTTACTCTACGTATGCTTCGATCTAGTTGAAGCTATAGGAAGCGGAAACAGAGAACCTGATCTTCATGCCTCAGGAGAATTTAATCTTTAAAGCAAGAGCAGATATTCTTAATCATTTTAATGTATTCTTACATAAGCATTTTATTCACTGGCCAATGTAGCAGAAGTAACTTTAAAAATCTCAGGTAACAACTTGACTTAATATTACTGCAAGCAATAAAATTTCAAGGGCATACATTTATGTGATGCTTACCAAAGTGTTTGCGTCTTTGTGTCACATCTTATTATACTCTACAACTTTGCATTTGTATGACTGTAAATATGTTTTCTGAATAAGTAAGTGAATCCATGACAATGAGTTTTGCAAAGAACCTCAGAAGAGTTGCAGAACTGCTTCTGAATGGAGCAAGAGCAATATTTGCCTTAGACTTACTCTGCTGAATATTGATTTTAGGGAGCTGTCACTTTTCCCCCATACCTGCAGTCTGACATACCCGAGGGGGTGATAAGAGTTTATGCTCCACTGCATTCAAAAGTCTCTATGGCAATTCAACTCAACAGCCAAACAAAAGCCAAAGACATCCTGGCCCGATTCCACTGTGAAAACAGGTGGGTAAATCAGAACATTTTGTTTTTCCTGAACAATGATGTCAGAACCATTAATGCATAGATTCTTCCCTTTTCAAAAACACATTGTGTTACAAGAACTCTTTTTCTAATGTAAAATTGTTAATTTATGGTTATGTTGGTCAAAGAAATTTTAACCACTGATTTTATTCTTTATATTTTAACTTAATAATTGGCTACTATACAGAATCAATCAACTCTCTGTTATGCCAGTACTAAAAATACATGTTTTATAGACTTGCCGCATAGGAAACCCAGGGGGATTGTCTTACATCTACCCATAAAATGTTAATGTTTTTATTTCTGAAAGGTAATAATTATTAACAGTTATGGGATATGGCAAATTGTGTCTGAAAGTCTTTTCTGCAAAGTCTTCCCATGTTGTTCCCATGTTCCCATCCTGTTCTTTGAATAAAGAATAAATAATATAATAGAAAGCATAGTTAACTGTGACAGAGTAATCTACCTCTGCAGCAGATTCAGTATTCTGCAGTGCTCCATTTGGCAGAAGTCCTTGCTTTTGATAAGTAAGTTCATAGGGGTAAAAATATCAATTTATAGCTTAATATAGATGATGGTTTCTAATGCAGTGGTTATAACAGAAAGACAAACTGAAGTTGTTTTTTTTTTTATCCTAGCCGTGGTTCATCACAGAACATGAGAGGCCAGATCCAAAGTTTACATGAAATCGGAGGAAATATAGGTAGGTGACATTTTTAAAAATTCAATTCCAAATGTCCATAGTCTCCTTAAACACCTCAGGGCAGTGCTGTTTTTGCACAGCTGCATCTCTCCTACCTTCCAGTCCATCAGCAGAAAAGCTGTCTGACCCAAAAGCTGTTAAAATCAATGTAATGATTCCCTCCGACTCCAGCACGACTGGAAGGGCACCCCTCAGGAGACAGTGACCTGATCTCAGTGGCTGGATCTCAGCAGGGCTCCTTACAGTCTTGCCAAATTCATCTGACCTTCCATTTACCTCTCTCACTCCCATAATTAAGCACTTTTCCACAGTTAAGAGATCCTTAGTCTTCCTCTACCTCGCTATCAAGCCTTTTGCCAAGACCTATTTCTTCCTCACTGTATTTAAGGGTTAACCTCCTCCAGATAAAAAACACAGAATTCAGCCCCTGCACATATAAGTGTACGATACTTATACTAATCCATGTTCTTTATTTAGATTGCAAATGCCTTGCAGTGGGGATTTTGTCTCCTTCTGTGTTTCATGCAGTGACATTTTTGCAATAACAACACTGGCTTGCCACACAAGTTCCTGGCCTAAAGGTCAAAAACCAGATTTTAATTTGATATTGCACAGTTCTGACTCTCTCCATTCTATTCATGCTAAAATTTTGGATGCTCTGTTGGAGTCTTTTTCAACTGTCTGATTTGATTATTCCTTAATTCTTCTAAGTTCAGCTCTAAACAGTTTCTATAAAGTTATTAGAAAACACCACAGACTTG
>NW_010180149.1:0-29107 GCF_000695765.1 Mesitornis unicolor | reverse complement strand
GCAGGAGTCACAAAGCAAAGTCTTTATTACTGAAGATATATTCATACAAAGCTGATTTTGATTCGTGACTTGTTTTGCCTGGCTAAACAGGATGACCAACTGACCCCAAAACAGGAGAAGATCCTAAGGGCCTTGTAAAGCAATCTTAAGTATTTCCTCCACGCTTTTTCAAAAATCTTGACATTTTATTCGCATCTTCACTTAAAGTTATTTTTATAGTCCTACATGTTCCAGGGTACCTTATTCCCTTGATTATGCAGTAATTCATTTATATTGCTTTCACTTTAATGAAATCATTAGGACCTCAGTGACCTTGTAAGGGACTGTACAAAAAATTTACCATAATCCTTTGCGTCACAGCAGTGTAACCTCCCCAGTTAAATGGTGTCATCACCCAGTGTAAATACAACAGAATCGAACAAATCAACTTAAGAATTTATTGCTGCTTTATTCAATTAAGAAGCACCAAATGCTGTGGCAAAGGGAGCAGGGACTCCCCAACCAACTCATCTTCCCAGTCACCTAATGAGACCCATAAACTGCCGGCCTTCTGAGGGCTCTTTAGCCAGCGAAACAGCAACTGCCAAAAACCTTGATATTTCTTTGCAAGGTTCTAGCTGGATGGGAACACATGGTTTACAGAGCTACTTTTTCAGCATTTAAAAATAGTGTAGAAACAGTGTCAGAGTTGTAATTCCAACCCAGTAAATCCAAAGAAATAAAAAAATACTGTGGCACTTACAATAACAGTGTTGTTAATGCTTTTAAAGCAACCATAATATTTGGTCACAATTTGCCTAAATGCCTTGTCTATAACTCAGAGGAACACAGGGCATCCTGCCTGGAAGTGAAAGTGAATTCATTACTTTCACTGAGTAAAATCACTAGCAAATTTACCAAAGCCCCTGCCTGTATGTCAGCCAGGACACACCAAACGAGGCTCGCTTTGTGCAATTTGGCAACACCTTCAAGGACATTTTAAACATAGTTCTGTCCTGTTTACTGACATGCTCAACACGTCCTACGATTCATAGCTGTTGGTTTCCATTTCAGGTCAGCACTGTTTGGATCCAGATGCATACATGTTAGATGTTTACCGTGTGAACCCTCAGGCAGAGTGGGTGATAAAACCAAAAGCGAGCTGAAGGAGCAGGCTGTGGTGTACTGGACAAAAGCCAAACGGATAACAGTGATGCCTGTCATTTTAAGAAGCTCTTGGCAGGGACGAAACAAAACAGTAGCTACAGGACATCATTCCTTCCTACTGTACTGTCCAACTGATATTCACTGTGTACTACTTTTGGTAGAAGCATTATCACCCCAGCTTCTGGACCACCTGAAAATACCACATCAGTTATGCTTTCATATGGGCTACACTTGCACCAGCTGGCCCAGGAGTTAAGGAGGATAGGCCAAGGTATGGTGTGCAGAAGACAGCCTATTGCCTATGGAGTTGCTTATTTCCTGACCTCGTGTTGGAACATGAATTTTTGGAAAGAATCCAGGGGCATCCAGTGGATGCACGAAACACTACCGACCACAACGTAACACACAGACATCAGAGACATTCAAGAAGAGGCGGTATCTGGCAAGTGTGGAAGAGAGGAGCTGGACCTGCAGCGGTGCCAAGACGTAGCTGTGTGACAAAAATCAAACCTTTCTGTTGAAAGTAAACCTGTACAGTGTGCATTACTGCAATATTTATGTCTCTCAATCACTCCTCACGAGTACCTGATGCTGGGGGAGGGAGGGAGGCAGGGGGAAGAACTACTGTGCAGACAGCTATATTGCTTTATGTATGTACCACTGTATATTACTACCAGTCTTCCAAAATCGTCTGTCTGGATCACATTATTGTGTGCGCTTGTATGCCACAAACCATTTTTTCCACCCTTCCCCTATCACACACACAAGCTTCAGGAGACAAATGCTAGGTGAGATGGGACGTGTTCCCCTGGCTCCATCTTTTACTTGATACTCTCAGATTTTAGTCTGTGTAATGCCATAATATGAGACATGTGTTAGTGGTGTCACTTACAGCCATCAACTTTTTTGTTAAACGCTATAGTTTCTTCATTTGTAACCTTTTTTTTTCCTTAAGTTTATTTTAGCTTTAATAGGTAAGCATCTTTTATACTATTCATCTGCCTTGAGAAGATCTTTGGATCTTGTATAACACAGCATGGAGAAGAAAAAGAGCTTCCAATGAGCAGAGGGATTTATTACTCTTACTTAACATTTACACATTAAGGCTGTAAAACCATAGCCAAACTAGGCCCAGTTGTGCTGGGGGTTTAACAAACACCCAGCAAATTGCAGCTCCTTTTGCAGATGGTGTGCAGTCTATGAAAACACACAGGCTGGCGTGAGAGCACTGGCCTGCAACTGCACTGGGAACACAGCACAGCAAATGTTAGACAGTTTGTAGCCCATCACAAGGGCAAGCACCATTCTTCACCTAATCCTCTGGTTTGAGTTATACTTTATAGAACTATAAAGTAGTTAGGGAGTAGGGAAATCACAAGTCTCTGGAAAACCACAAGTATCTTTGTCTTACACAAAAAATGGGAAATAACACCTTCAACTGCACTGCAATGTCACTGTCACTGGATGACGATGTTGCACAACGAATTCACCCACGGTCCCAGCAGTGGGTTTTGTTCCTGATCTGGACACACAGCTGAGGCAGCAGCTGGTGCTCTGCTTACCAGGTAGCAGTGTAAAAGTCCTCCAGATGAACAGTGTGCTGTCCTGCAGAGCAAGCCCGTAACTCGTGATGCTCTGCTGAAGCTGTGCAACGAAGATCTGCACATTCTAGAAACCCTACTTCTGGCTCAAAGTTAATGGTGTTCTCCAGTAGTTGACTTTCATTGTTAGTGTTCAGTGAAAGAAACCAACACTCAATCAGTCATCTTACCAGCAACAATGTCCACAGATGGCAGATCCTGTCTTTCTTTCCTACCTTCTTGAGATAAAAAATGATAAAATTCAGCAGCATTATAATTTTCCTTTAAAATGCTGACATCTTTAACGTTTGGTTTTTTTTTTAACCTCCTTAACACTAATGAATGCATAGTTGCATTCAGAAAAAGACCAGGACAGTTGTATTATAAGATACACTGCTTATTTTGACAACTATTTATTTTAAGTATATGAGCAATAGTAGATCTGTGGTTTGTTCATAGGACTAAGCATAATGTTTTGTCAAGTGCTTTGCTCCTGATTCCCTTTAGTCCCCTCCAAGGCAATGGACAACTCTTTCTACTATGTTGCCCTTTTCTTTTAGCTGTAAAACAGGATGAGTACTTCCTTATAAAGGTAACAGGAGAATTAGTTGAGTTAAATTCTGCTCTCATATCTCAGCAAACAATTCCCCGAGCAGGACAGGAGTTATAAACATCCATCTAGGAAAGACAAACTCAGCAAAGGGATTTAATGTGGAAAGTGCTTTGAATATGAAGAGCATCATATAAATGCTAAGCATCACTGTATTTATAGCCAACTGAAGAGCTTTTATGACTATACAGAAAGCCTAAACATTAACTAAAGAATTTGAAACGTCGTAGTAAATGAGATAACTCTTTCTACAGTACCTTCAGACAGATACACTGACCTCCTTTGTTTTGCCCACTCACTTTGGTCTGTGTTCTCAATGACCGTGCAAGGGAAAGTACAGAGCACCCATGTGCTCACACTGTGACTTGCCCAACATGTTCTGGATGCTGAAGTGAGGACTTCTTCAAAATTATTTTGGAAATAGATCTCACTGTATTCTGTACAGGATAGAAGGGTTTTGAGAAGATTTTCACCTTTTATCACTTTGCAGCTTAGGAGAGCCAAATATGATAGAATGAAATCCATCGTGTGAACACTTGTTTTATACTAAAATTGCCTATAACTTTTAAAGACATGCATATTAGCAGATGAACTTGATTCTATGTACAGTGCCCAGACTACTACAGCATGGCCAAACACCTGCTGTCTCTGAAACAGAATGGCAAAGCTCTTTTTTTACAAGTGGACCTAATGACCCATGTGTACCGTGGTTAATACTGTTACACATTAAGTTGTTTTGTGTTGTTGTGGTACACTAGCTTGATGTAATATACAGCAGACAAACCGAACAATCTCTACAACATCTCTGTATATGAGGTCTCAACTTTAGGCCTTCTCTTTCAAAATGCTGGGGCAGGCACCTGAATGTCGTTCCTCCTGGCAGCAACTGAAGTCAAAACCAAATTACGATAGGATTGTCACCTAACAAAAAGCAACATATGTGGAAAGCTATTAATAACAAAGTGGTATCAAGCAGGAAGAAACTTCTTCAGCAAACTCCAAAGATGCCTTGAGCATTTACGTACTCCACGGTTCTACAAAGACAGCATTTTGCGTATCAACACAGAAAGAGAGAAAGAGAGAGAGAGAGAGAGAGAGAGAGTGTGTGTATTGCAAAAGTAGGTGTAGTAAACAGATTGGAATGCTCTAACCTGTTTATACAGCTAATGCCATCAGAATGTGTGCATATGTGCAAATGTGTCTGTGTCTACGTATAATATTAACTACCTCACTCTGCATTTTCCAGGAAAAATATTTTGGCTTACAGGTTTAATATTCCAAAACTTTCTATTATTAATTTCACCTTTCCACTAGCCTTTTCAATTGATAAAATGTTTCTAAGGGGCAAGATTTGGAAATAGCAAAAAAACCCCACCAACTATTAAAAGACATATTTCCGGATATGGATGAAATTGTATCCAAACCATGTTGCCTCAATTATTGCTTGGAATGTGAACCTTATGAGATCAGATCTTGGGGTTAATAGGTAACAAATACAAATATACTGTGTTTCAGTTTTTGTTTTTTCAATGGCTTTCCATTAATGTGTGTCTTCTCTGGAAAATAATACAATGCCACTAATCAAAGCAAAATGTTTGTATGTACGTTTCCCTTACAATCCTCATTATGTTACGTGTTTTGTTGAAGTACGCCCACACATAAGTGTATTTGTACAGCAGAATGCGTCCATTGTATTGTACCTATGTCAAAAATAAAAACAATACCAACAAAAGAAAGCTCTTCAAATCTAATCATGGTTTTCAGACAGAAGCAGGTAACAGAAATTGCAAAAAGTAGTGGTGAATGTGTCTTAAAAAGCAACTCTGTTGTTACAGCAATGCAAAGGACCACATTCTGCCATCCTTGCTCAAGTGAAGCAGTTGTTCGCTCCAGGAGTTCTTCTCTTGGGCTACCTCAATGCAAGGTACAAAATGACATTGCTTAGAACCCCGCCTTATTGAAACCAATGACAAACTGCCTTGGGGTTTCATTTGAGCTAGTATTTTTTAAACTAGTATGAAATACATAGAGCAAAACTGGCTTTAGAACAAACTGTAAAAATGTATAGTGAAAGCCAAACAAAATTGGAAGGAGCAAACAAAAATCCTGCTAGTTGAGAGAGAAAAAAAGTGACTTGTAAAGAACTATGTTCATTATGTAGCTAATGAACGGATGCTATGGTTATTATATAGTTGATGAATGGATGTCCTTACTTGAGTCACATCGAATGCATGTCCCCAAAACCTGGCTCAAGCATAACTACTCATTTCAGAGACAAGAGGCAGGCACAGCAGGCAAAGGTAAAGACAGAACTGCTGACTGGCCTGTGAATTGGGAATCGCAAGGCACCAAAGGTGCTTCCTCCTGTCCTGTAAGAAATACTGTTTTCCCAAGAAAGATGCATTAGTTCTCCTTGCCAAAATAGTTGTTCCCAAGCCAGACCCAGTTTCTTCACCAACACAACATTTCATATGCGTGTCTGTGCTGTGGAGTTGCTGCTTGTCCTGCAATCGGTTACATGAAAGCATAAACAGGAACATAATCCTCCTATACAATGTGGCTATAGCAGAGATCAGAAGCACTGGATATTAAGGGAGAAGGAAAAAGAGATTGGAGCTACCATATAAATAAGAAAATTCTATTCATTAGCATCTAAAACCTTTAAAATTATGCCTTCGGTCTCCTGCTCCCTCTGCTGGACTCTATCCACCCGTACTTTTCACTTCTTAGCCTTCTGGCACTTCTTCTAAATGAAATGTAGGCACAACTGAACTGCATGAAATAATGCACAGTTTATTATAGTTTTATTATGTGGTCCAAATTATTATTTTTTTATAAAATGACCAACACACAATAAAATGAAATACTGTCAAGTAATCAAAAGAAAACATACTGTAAACATTGATTAATAAAAATTCCCAAAAGAAAAATACCCAATTAATGCCATTAACGTTGTAGTAGAGGTATTTGTTGTGTAAAACCTTTTAGTTAAAATGTGGACATACAGCTTCTGACTAAAACAAATAAATGACCTGAGTTGGAAAACAACCAGAAAATCAGAGAGATGCACGCTCTCACCAATTCCTCTCTTCATTATGAAATGAGAATGAAAAATAACAGATCAACAACAACAAAAAACCCTCTCTCAGTTCAGACAAGCTTTGCTGCAGTTCAGTGCTCAGCCCCAGGGCAGGAATGAGGAAAGACTCC
This sequence comes from Mesitornis unicolor, assembly GCF_000695765.1. NCBI lineage: Eukaryota > Metazoa > Chordata > Aves > Mesitornithiformes > Mesitornithidae > Mesitornis > Mesitornis unicolor. The sequence continues at coordinate 22,561 of NW_010180149.1, read as the reverse complement.
ACGCAGGTCAAAAGCTCTGCTGAAGTCAAACAATTCTGCCTGTTGGCCCTTGGTCAACATGAGATTCCTTAAGCAGCCATGGAACGAGCTCTTGCTTGTGAGGCAGTTTTGTTTCACATCAGCTGAAAAACAAACATGAAATATGTAGAATCTATTTCCGGTGGACTGAAACAATACAAAGATCCATGTTATTATACAACTGCTTCCCCTCCCTCCCAAATGAGAACTAAAACCAACATTTGAGGAGCACCAAGTTCCATTCATGTTTGGATGATCTGGGACATCCCGCTATGAACAGTCACTGCTGCCTTCAAACATAGGCCATGTACTGGGATAACTTGTGCAGAGTTTGTAGAAATAATTTGTCCCAGTGGATAATGGGAGATAAGAGAGAGAAAAGAGAGGAGAAAGCCACTCTATGCAGGTGTCTCCAAGTTAACATTGAAACTGGTGGAATACGAAGCAACAGTGGAGCTGCACAGTCATGAATTCCATTGGCAAACCAAAACATGAGGTTTGTAGAGAGTTCAACTCTTTTTCCATACAACCTGTGAAACAATTCACTCCACTACTGCAGTACTCAACTAAACTGAAGCATTTCTCTCTTCTCTGTGAACTCTAATCTTTACAGATGGAGCATCAAAAGAACAATTAGCATCACAGTACTCTAAAAAAAATATAGGTTCGCAAGATGCTGATAAGACTACTTTGGTATTTGAGGAAGACCAAATATTAATCAAGATCTGTTTAATTGGCATTAATTCATTTTTCATAAAGCACCAACACCTTGTCCAACAGAAGGCTCTGTAACATTTCAAGCTATTATCCTTAAAGCTTTCCAAATATTTAAAAGCTGGGTTTTACCCTTCGGACCTCATCACTCTGTTTTCACACAAACGGAAATATCTGCACTGATAAACTGTAACAGCTGTTTCAGAGATAAATGGATACGGGCGTTTTATGCCATGTTTAAAAGCATAAGACACTCAAAACCATACGACACCTACTCACTCTCAGTGCTGATGTGTTCATTAAAAAGTACGCCTACAAAAAGACCAAACTCATGATGTTTGAAATTCAATCCTCTTAATGAATGCATAGCCTTGGCTCAAATTATCAACTAATGAGTTGCACAGCTTAATTGAAAAGTAATTCAATTACGGGGTTTTTTTTGTGTTAATAACATTTTATATTACCATCGTAGCATGATTGACAGACAGTTACTTCAGAAGGGAATTTACACAGAAGGGAAATATATGCAGCAGCTTGACTTCTGCCTGCCCAGCCCCTGACACAAAACATTGGCAAAAATAAAACAAACGGCACTATAGAAACCTTAATAGATAAATGTGAAGGAAAGTCTTAATATGAATTTGATTGCAAGGGAACCACACCTCAACATACACAGGCAGAGATGTTGTGAAGTCTAAGAGACTGTGAAAGACAAACTGTGCGGAGCAAATCCTTCTCAGAAACTAAGGAGCAGGTTTGTGTAGGAAAGTGATAAGAGTTCAGTTGATCTTGCCAACACACTCAACAGCTAAATGCTGTCCTCCACAAATAATATGCTATGATAATATGCAGCAACAATGTGGAAAATGGTAACTATGATTTATAACTCAATCATGAACTACATGAATCAGGTGGAGAGAGATGGGAAGAGAGAGAGTGCACGTGTTAGGAGTCATTCTTATGAGAGAAAGTGAGAACAGGAGGGAGAGAAGAGAAGAAAAAGTATTATTGTACCTACCAGGATAGCCTCCAACATAAATGGGATTGTTCGTATCTGCAGATGTTGAATGGATGTAAGGATTATCAGTTTGAACCAAATTCCCATCAATTATCAGCGAAATGTGGTGTTTGCTTTTGTTTGCTTGAAGTTTGTGCCATTTTCCATCACACAAACTATTTGTGCCTCTTGGTTCGTATGTAGCTGTTATTCTGCCAGCTCCGTTGTTGACATGGAATAAAACCTGTATAAACAGTCAGATGCCAATAAAGACGTAAAGTAAGAATACATGAACTTATTTGCCTAGATAAAAGCACAACCATGCTGGTGCAGAGATTTCCACTTTACTAAATATTTGGTAATTATGCACAGCTAACATTTACTTTGATGGATAAAGTGTGTCCTTATTGAAGTATTTTTAAAATCTATCCATGCAATAGTCCATTGGGTTAGCTTGCTATGCTTCATTTGGAATTACAATGTTTCTTACATTTCTTACAAATACAAATCAAGTCAAGTCATCTCACAGAAGCAGAGACTTCAGATCTGAAAGTAGATCCAGTATATCTAACCGAAGAGAAACAGAATGGACTGAAAGCACTTGTCATTGCCAATACCTGTATTGATTTTTTCCATGTATTTATTTTTCAAAGCAGTAGACATTTCCTCAACTCCGTGGTGAGGATTAATATGTAAACATTAACTGAGAAAGTATGTCCCACAGAAACAGTGATATTTAACACTATCTCTGACTAGGAAGTTCTGAATTAAAAATGAGCTATTTCTGAGAAAAGGATATACTTAAGAGCAATCAAGTATGCATTTTTTATGCAGGAGATGAATGGAGAACTATGTATTGATTGTTAAAAGGTTTATGGAGCATAATGGCCTGTAGAAGTAGAGAGTGAGTTCATTGCTCATGAATATTAAAGAAGAGATTACAAAACAGGGTGCTTTATACATGCGTAATAGTAAGTTTATCAAGGACAAGTGTAGCTCTACGGCAGAAAAAGTATTACGCTACAAGAAAGGTATATATTTGCTCTAACAAGGTATGTAGCACAGGAGGTCACAGTGGCTGCAGACTAACATAAACTACACTAATTAAAAAGGCAAAAAACTTCCAGTGACTTCTGCTAATCTCACATTTTATAGAGTCATGGAATCACTTGGGTTGAAAGAGACCTTTAAGATCATTGAGTCCAACTGTCAACCTACCACTGCCAAGTTCACCACTAAACCATGTCCCTAAGTGCCACATCTACAGGGATGGTGACTCCACAACTTCCCTGCACAGCCTGTTCCTGTTCTTGAAAACCTTTCAGTGAAAAAATATTTCCTAATATTCAATCTAAATCTCTCTTTGCACAATTTGAGGCTGTTTCCTCTTGTCCTATCGCTTGTTACCTGGGAGAAGAGACTGACACCCACCCCACTACAACCTCCCTTCAGGTAGTTGTAGAAACCAATAAGGTCTCCCCTCAGCCTCCTCTTCTCCAGGCTAAACAGCCCCAGTTTCCTCAGCTGCTCCTCATAAGACTTACCATATGATGATGATGGTGAGAAACCTTGAGACTGAAAGTCTGTCTCATATTAGTTCTGTGGGTATTCAGTTCAGACATTTTGCGTCCATCCCATTTCACTGGTGACTGCTTAGTGCTATCCAACAGTTCTAGCCTCCCAGTTTTAAGCAAGCCTTGTGAAAAGAGTGTGCCAGCACAGGACAACCTACCTTGCCATTTACAATCTCCAATCCAATGGCATCAACCTTAGCACTACTGACACCAAGGAGAACACCATGCACCGCTGTTGTCCGAAACTCCAGTGTGATGTTCACATCAGATCGGACTTTGTAACCTTCTCTGACTGAAAAGAAGTGATAAGCCTCTAATAGAAAACTTGTAATCCACAATATAAAGTAGAATACATATATTGTCATTAAAAGGCCTAAAAAGCTTGTTATTTACTCTGCCAGGATAGGACCTTGTATAACCTCTAAAAAGTAAGTTTTCCAAAGTCATAACTCACATTTTCTACTAGAAAAGTAAAATTCCCAAATAAATTTTCTTTCATTAATTTAGATTTAATACATTTTATCTCATTTGTAAGAAACAGTAAAAAGCACATATTAATGTAATTCTTCACGTTACTTCACAGACACTTTATGTCTTCTGTCTCTATACCCTTTAACAGACCTTAACTTAACATCATGAACATGGATATTCTTAGCTGAAGAAAGAGGTAGTTAATTTCTTTACCAGTGCTAGAATGATTAGCTCTTTTATTTGTGGAAGATAGCCCTTTGCATAAACAGCCATGGTTCGGATGTGTGGAGTAAAGGGACTCAGAAATACATATGCAGTGCATGCACTCTTTTTGTGAGAAGTCAATTAACTACACACAGTTTCAGTGAGACCTAAAAAGAGTAAGTTTTCATTAACATTAATTCAGTAAGGTACTGTTTTCATCTAATGACACTTACCAAAAGCAGCAAAGCCACTTCCATCAAAGAAAGTACCTTCCTGCACTGTGACATAGCATTTATTCACAGCAAAGATGGAGACAGGGCTCTCATCCAGTTGCTTGCTGTTGATCGTCATGTTACCAATGCAGGCAGGAATACTGTGAGTCACCTAAGTATATTGAAATATAAGAGTTAATGTGTAATACAAACTGCTGCAGTACTCTTTTAGTGATTCACCTGATGTTACTATGAGCAAAAAATTCTCTGAACAAAACACAGCAGGATCTAAAATACTTACATAATTACATTTCTATTTATTACATATATTTAAATAAGGTTACAAATATACATAATGTCTGAGAGTCAAAATAAATATTGTTTAGGAACACAGTATACACTCTTTATAAAATACTGAAAGAATTCAATTTGCTAGAATGTGAGTGAGGATACACCCCATAGTTAAAGACATTCCAAACATGCTTCAGCAAATTAACAAGTAAATCAAGATTTTGTATGACATTTTGCAAGTATAGGTCACCAGAGTTTTATCCAGCAAAAAGATTCATTAGAATTTCTTACTAACTCTATTTTCAGCAATTGCAGATTTTAAGTATTTGTTAGCCCCATTATCCAATTTAAAAAACATGAGGGAAGGAAGTATGCCCAGGAACTGAGAAACATTTTTGTCATCACCAGAATCCTCCCTGAGATAATGGGCTGCACAAGGAGGAAGGTGACAAAAACCCACCCTCTAAAAGCATGTGCAAAAAGTATGTTTTAATCTCAGGCAGCTAAACCCAGTCTTTCAGAGGTATTTAAGGCACCTAATTTCTATTTGAATACAATAGGACCTAGGTACCAAAATGGCTGAGATTCTAGGTCATATTTTTATCTTATACTATGAAAAACTGGAATTTATATTCTTTATCCATTTTTAACAGAGAGATTGATAGGAAGAAAAATCTATTGCCAGCTATTATTAAAACACAAGGATGCAAGCTCTAGCTAGAGTTGCTAAGTCATAGAAAGCTGGAAAGATTTATCTGGTAAAGCGTCATTACTTTCTTTGCTCTTTCCTTCCCTAAGTACTTCTTTTTTGCCCCTGTCAGAGACAGGATGCTGAATTAGATGGGTTTGACACAATATACTCATTCTAGTATTGCAAAATGTCAGAGATGCCCCACCACCCCAAGCTTTCTTACGTTCCCAAGATTCTTTGGCACGTAGTCTAAGGGGAGCCCTCCCATGTAAAGCTTCCCCTCCACATCCAAAGTGCTGCCATCTCCCAGAGCATTGACTGCTACCAATTCCTGTCCGTCCACAATGATTATGCCTTTCCTTTTAACATATTCTGTCTTTATCTGGAAAAAATAAGAGCATGCAAACGCAAATCAGTAAGCTGAATCAGTCATAATTTGACATAGAAGTAAGACAATTTTGAGAGGTTAGATCACTTTGGTACTGCACTGAGGCACCCTCTTGAAATTCATTGTGAGGCTGAGGGCATTTCAGGATGCAACTGAGCAGCTAAACTGCATCCTTGCCTCCCCAAGGGCTCACAATGATTGCATGCTGTCCTGTGTGAGTTTTTCAGCGTCTTAACGATCATTATTTAAAATCACTAGTTTATTGCCTTAGGATACGAGTACATCACTGAGTTTGAAGAGGGGAGTGCTGTGCTAGTCTTCTGCAATTACTGTGCTGCCCACCAGCTGAGCCATCTTACTCTCTGAACTGCACACTCCTACACTGTAATTTCATGAAGGGCAGTGCTGAATTTGCTATCACCAACAAGCTTTCCAGGTCTGTCCATCTTGTTCATTCATGCCCCTATGCTTTCCTTGCACTAAAACAATTACTCACGCACAGATGAAGGACTTTATTTGAAGTCAGGCAGCCATTTACTCTTCTCTGATTACTTTTAGCCCTACTCAGAATCCTGACTAGGTTCAACACAAGCTTTCATGGCCATTTGGGTTGGTAAGAGGATAAAGTGGTACAGCAGGGTGATATGAGCAGATGGCAGAGAACAGAAAGTGCTTCTTTTGGCAGCAATGCATATTGGCTTAAACTGATTGTAGAGCTACTGCAGTAATCACTCCCAGCTGTGAACTGGTGTGACTCAGCCTTAACCTCTGAGAAAAGGTTCAAGATCATGTTTACATGTCCTGGGTAGTAAAGGTAGGTCAGCTCTCATACAGAATCTGTTAATCTCTTAAAAAGTAGATAGTGTGAGTATGAGTTTTGCATGACTCCATTTAATTTTAAACATGCAGTTGTAAATCTTGGTGTCTTCTTCCTTTCACAATAAGCAGCAGAGCTTAACTGTGATATCTCTCTCTGACAGAAGTTCACATTTGCTTTCTTTACATTAGCTTTTGCTGTTTTGTCTTCTACTGTTCACATATCAAAAGCAAAAATAACACTCCACCGATTCCCAAGGCATCTAGGAGAGGTGGCAGCTTTATGTCATCAATCACTTCATCCCACAGAAGCCACTTCCTTAAATTAAGGCTTCACATATGGACAAGGGAACAGAAGCTTAGCAGGATATTATCATCCTCACCTGCATTTAAGAAAAAGTAATGTGGTCAGAGTTGCTTTTAAAACTCATGCAGACATCACAGTCATTTCTCACGAAGAAAGCCAGAGCCAACAGCAGGTGGGCTGCTCAGAGGAACTGTGCCAAAAGGCTGACACACAGCTTTTGTACAACAGGTCCTGAATGCTACGTGACACTTGAAATCTATAGCTGTAATTTCTCCTCAGACTCTCCTTATACAAAGTCCTCCCCCTCCAGCCTCTGATCATTCCAAATGTCCACCTTTCTAATGTTGCATCAACCAAGGAAAGGAAAGGGAGTGCTTCTCTGTTAGCACTAGCTGTTATGACATACTAAAGCATTAAGCAGTAAGTGGGACAAAGGAGAACCCATGCACCCACAAATCTCTTCCATGCACCCTGTTACACAATCTGTTGAAGGTCTCTGGTGATGTAGTGCATGGAAAGCTCTCTGTGGAAAAAGGTCAAAGAGCTTCTAGACCTCTCTGTTGGGTTCTTCTCTGGCGAAGATGACTATTATTACAGAGCACTGGCACAGGCTGTCCAGACAGGCTGTGGAGTCTCCTTCTCTGGAGACATTCAAATCCCGCCTGGACACATTCCTGTGTGACCTAGTCTAGGTGATCCTGCTCTGGCAGGGGGGTTGGACTGGATGATCTTCAGAGGTCCCTTCCAACCTCAACTGTTCTGTGATACAGAGTTGGTGAACTATTCTATTTCTAAATCCCCAGGTGATGGAGGATAGAACAAGGGGAAACAGCACCAAGCTGTGCCAAGGGAGGTTCAGGTTAGAGATAAGGAGGAAGTTCTTTACTGAGAGGGTTGTCAGAAGCTGGAACAGGCTGCCCAGGGAGGTGGTGGAGTCACCATCCCTGGATGTATTTAAAAAGCGGGTAGATGAGGTACTTAAGGATATGGTTTAGTGGGTAGACAGGAACGGTTGGACATGATGATCTCAGAGGTCTTTTCCAACCAAGCGATTCTGTGATTCTGTGATTCTGTAAATAATGTGAAGATACTTGACAGTAGTTGGATGCTGGAAACGATGTATACTTAATGAGAATTTTCAAAGGAATTAATTATATTCAAACACAAGTTATCTGAATGGTTTCATGACTATGTTAAAACCTTTTTGCCTTTGCAACACAGAAAGTGTACAGGAAGGGCAGGGAAAACCATCCCAGCAACTCCAGGGAAGATAAATGGAGTACAAGATTGGTGGCTACCTACCGTATGCCATTTTCCATCACTGATAACAGCAGGGTGAAAAGCTACTGCTTTTCCTTTGCCTAGATCAAATGAGAAATAGAGCTGTCCCCCGTGAAGCTGTAGGGCTGCATAATCAACCTGGTTCTGGTGAGCCATGTAGTAAATCAGGCCACTGGAGGCAAAGGTTCTGAGATTCAGCTGGACAGAAAGCCTAGACAATAAAAATTCAGTGTTACTGAATGATATTTCTTCTGCTTTGATAAGAAGTTTTTCTGGAGGCAGAGAACAGCCTCAACCAATTTATTATTATGAAAGGAAATTTATTATTACAAAAGCCAGAAAAGTAGAATTTGCATACATTCTTCAGAAAGCATGACCTATAATGTATGTCATAATAGAAATCAGTGCTGTACCCATCAGAGACAGAAAATGCGCTTGTCAGAGAGTGAGCTGGGCTTTAAGAGGGACAGGCTCAGCTGCCTGCAACTGCAGGCTTGCCTATTGCCCCGAGAAAGGGGGCATCAACCTCCTGCGATGTCCTTGCATTCAATAGTTATAACAGAAGGGCTAGAAGCCAAAAAGGCTCTTTTCTTAATGCCCATAGGGGCTTCCTGAGTTGAAAGATGCATTAATTACATTGTGGTGGTCATGGCACCTTCTTCCATGAGGAACCCATAGAAACCTGAAGCAGGGGCCATGTTTAAAGCTGGTAATGCAGTGATCATTCATGAAAACCATCACTGCACTTCTTGTAGCTCAATGCAAGATAACACACTATGTGCATGTGTGATTCAGGATATACTCACTTTTTCCTGACAGCAGACTGATTGAAGAGCAGTGTCAAGTGGCTGCCTTTGGCAAGTCCAAACTGATGGGCACCTTGAACATAGTCAGGTAGCTCATCTTTTGCACAAACTACCTGTTAATGAAAGGACTTTATTAATAAGAATAGTATCAGATGCTGACTAGCAAGTGCTGAATGGCAATATGCCTATGCAGAACTTTGTAAGGAGCAAAACTGAGCCACATGATAACCACAAAGCAAAACCAATTAGCTCAACTCCCAGCCATTCAGATCTCTCTTCAGGCTTAAAAAGAACTTGTTACTGGTCTTTTCTACTGAGAAATGTTTGTAGTTTGAGAAGTACTCATTCTTCATTTGTCTTAATTGATAGCCCTTTTGATAACAAATGCTGGAAGACAGAGTACAGTTTCAGTGTCTAAATCTTACAGACTTGTAGAAATATTTTTCCATTTGGTGAGGACGCACATTTTTGTTATGATTTAGGGGACAGATTGCTGAGTAACAGAGTATGAGCCAAAGCTATACTTTAGGACTGCTTATTTCTTTTTATAGCCACAGTTGTATGAAAAGTATAAAATTCAGCTTTCTGTTGCCACAGAAAAATGATTTCTGGGTGCTCTGGAAACACTTCATTATAAAGATGTGCAGCTGCAGGAGGAGAGAAGTAATGCTGCCTTCTCTCTTGAGAACAGGGACTCTGTGAGAGGAGCCAGGTGCCATGCAAGCTGCATTCACTGGGTGTCTCTGGAATGGTTTGTGCGTCCTCTTCGACACAGAGCAGAGACTAGGTGTGTGTGACCAGGAAAATGTGACTGCTGAACTGTGCAGCTAATGCAAATCTCAGCACATAGCCACTCTGGCAGGAACACATTGAAGACAATAGTTACTGTCAAGTCCTTCTGCTGGGGGATTATCACTCCACTCTTTCTTTTTTAGTGTTGCTGCCTGAACTATGATAAACCTAACTACATTTCCCTTCCAAACGGCCAACAGATTGCTACAAAGGTTTACATTACAGTTTTTCTTTAAAAAAAAAGAAATAATAATTTCAAATCCACATTGAACCATGCCATACCCTAGAAGAAGCAAATTTACATAGTCCATACTTTGAAAATGCTCCATAAAGTTAAAATGCATCTTGCTGTTTAACACTTTCCTAGAAGAGGCAACAGAGCTCTGCTGTAATACATACTTTTTTGGTATCTGTAAGAGGTCTCAAGGGAACTGGTAAAGCCTTAAGTTCAGGTTGAAACTCAATGTCTTCTGGCTGCATGGATGGTTTAGGTTTCTCTGACAAAAAGCAGCTGTTCATATCCACATGTTCATACTTCATGGAAGTGGTGAAATACAAAAGCCTGTGTTTTAAAAAACCTACATTTTAAGAGGTGAAATCTCAAATCCATACATTTCCTAAGAACAAGTAGAGTATTTTACAAGGTTTTTCACTAGTAACAGGAGAAAGGGAAAGAAGTGGCATGCAGGGACAAAATGATTGTGAAATAGTAAATAATCTGTCCATAGAACAATATTAATAGACAATATTCTTGGAAAACCATTGTTTGTGAACAGAGATGAAACCACAGTACAGAAAATTGCATTTTGTGCAGTGTCACAATACACATTAAATACGGTTTTAATGCTATTTGAAAATGCAGCTGGCAATATGCACTTTTTGCCTGTTATCATACTCAGATCATCAGTTATCATGCTTCTTTTACGCTAAAAACAATCTACAATTAATAATTACTATACACAGTATTCCAAAACAGAGATTTACCCCTCTGACTTACTCCTTATTAAAAATAAGATTGCTGATACAACCATGAAATGAGCCAGCCATTTTTAGGCCTAAGATGCCCTCTCCTGCTGGAATGCCACCAGCATAGAAGTTGGAAATATTGATGGTGCTCATTTCTGCTGATGAACCAAGCCTCAGTTCTGCAGGGTTACTTTCATCCACCTGTACAGTTATGATCCTGAAAAAGATAGAGTAGGGAAAACATTCAACAAGGGCCTCAGGTATCTGTTTTCAAATGAAAAGCAACCCTTTCAGCCTCAAAAATGTCCTCTTCTAAGAAATAAAGATTCCATCACTTTGAAAATCCTTTCAATGTCTTAAAACTGTAAGACCTTCTTTAGATAATTTTTAATATGTAGAGTTTTGTCAAACATCTTTATACATTATTTTGACGGGTATCTTTCCAAATTTCCTTGATAGCTGTAATTTTTTCTAATACTATTATTTACTATACTTTACACAAGTTGCTGAGGCTGTCTGGAGATTTTGAGAGCTTTTAACTACAGCTTCATCAGTGGCTATATGCTGTAGACAATTACCATGTAAATCAGAACACTTCCATTAACAGCAGAAAAACACAGCTCTGCTTATTCCACCTAATGAGCTAGCAAAGGCAGTTCCTCAGAGAGCGCAGTGAACTGACACCAGTGTACAATAATTAAATGGGTAGTACTGTTACAGTCACATGTACCTCTTATTCCGGATTAGGATGACAGAGTGTTCTTGCCCATCGCTGTATGTTGCATTAGTCGACTTAAGAATTACTTTTGTAGTACTTGCTCTATCTCCAGCATTAACATGCACTGCAAGATGACCATCAATCAGCATGATGGAAAAAAAGGGCTGTGGATTTAATCAGAAGATTAAATTTTAAATATAACTCAATTTTCTGTCACTCATTCAGTGTTTAAATAGACAAACTTTGGAAAAATTTACCTGCAACAAACTGCAAGCAAACTTCTAAATGAAACTCAAAGATTCGTAGGCATGTATTGGTAAAAAACATGAAAGTTGGAAATTTCTCTGGTCACTATAAAACTTCAGGTCAGTTTATCTTTTTTTATACCATCACCGCCCCAACTCCTCCACTTATAGGAAGGAAATAAGAAGGAACAGATATTCCTACTAAGACTTTGTACTCGTATCTCAGGAGCTACAAAGCAGTCCACCAAATATGAGATAGCTGTTCATCTCAAATCCTTCAATAGCTACTTCTAAGAGAAGTGGAAAGTAAAACTCTGTGTGCATTTCATGTGCAGTTTTCCTTCTTGTTGCAAAAGCATTCTGTGTCCTAGTAACTGTAATAGGTCTCTGCTAACCAATTCTTCACCTCTCCTCTGCTGCAATCATTATCCTCTGTTCCCTATCTAGCTTCTGTATTTGGGCAGAATATTTTTTTTCCTCATTAGTTTCTCATGTTTACAGTCACAGAAACCTGACTTGACAAAATAAAAATGGCACAAACAAAACAAAACAAAAAATCTTTGTTTTCAGTACTTGCCAAATGAGCTTGCCTACGTCGTCGCTTTTCCAGTCCCCTGCTGAGTCCAGCAAGGATGATGCCACTACTGTTCTTCGTAGCAAAAGTTGCCATCAGTTCTGATTCTGGGCTTAAGGACTTAGGTACCAACTCAATATATCCATTATTCAAGATGTTCACACTACGAATAGGCTGTTTTATGAGGAAGAGAAATAATTACTGACTTTGTTCCTATATTGTGCCCAGTAAGGAAAAAAAAATTCAAGTATAGATTAGATTATCTTAGAATTTTTCAATATAAACTCTTTTTAACTCACTATATTCTTTCACAAAAATGACTACTCACTGTTCAGTAACAATAAAAATCAGGACACAAAAGTCTCCTACCTCCAATACACAGCCTTTTCTTACTCCATATGAATTTCTAAGCAAGTCAAAAGTTGAACGGGATATTTCCAGATTCTTGATGCATCCCACATACATTCTACTATTCAGACCTTTCCTGAAACACAAAACAAGGGTTTATTTCCATGGAGTAGTATTTGGAATCTCCTGGGAGAAAGGATTAAGTTCTCTTCAACAAGAGAGATCTGTTTTAAAGAATGCAATCAGCCTAGCGTAATGAAAATAGGGGCAATTTGGGTTTTACACTTAGCAGATACTAATTCTGATCTTAAAAAGAGTCAGATAACATCGTCCCCAAATGGAAACATACAAGCGTGTAGTGCTGTGCTGCCAGGCTAGGTCATTTTCAGAAACTTTAAGGTGAAACTTCAGCTGAAACGTAACGGCTTTTGTGTAAGAGGGTAGCTGCAGCTCGTACCTAGCTAGCTTGTACCTAGCAATTGTTTTTTGTTTCTTAAGTCTGGAGGATGCCTAATTTGGTTCCAGGTTTAAATCAGAGAAATCTCAGGCTGTTCTGCCACAATCCCTTACAGGCTGCTATGCCAGCTAAGATTAACAAGTCTGCACCTCTGCAATAACTGCACAGAGACCAATATTGTCTTGGAATTTACCTCATTGTCAAGAGCATGCAGACAGTTTAATTAGATTTTCTTTTGCCATGTTTATCCTTTCGAAGTGAAGCCACTGGAAGAAATGTGACTTTACAAGTTCTGCAGGGATGTGCAATACAAAAAGTGCAAACTAGAGACATGCAATAAAATATACATTTGTAATGTTTTTTGTTGATCTGTTCACAATTGTTATGATCTGTTCCAAGTTTCAAAACTGAATTACAAGAATTCCTTTCTGAAGTAGAGTTTTTATCCTGAAGCACAGTTTTGCCCATAAACGCCAGCTGGAAAACACAAGGCTCCCACAGGTAGAGATCAAAGGAGCACCATTGCAGGCAGCAGTGCTTGCCTGCTTGCCGCAGTCTGACACAAAGAGCAGGCGGCTGCTGTGCCAGCTGCTCTGGTGGAAATCACCCATGGAGGGGATAAACAGAAGCTTGTCTCTAATCTGAACTGCAGGGTCGGACCTACCAGTGAAAAGCACCATATCAGAGTTTGAAGGCAAAGGACAGATAATTCTGTAGTATATGTGGCCATAAAAAAAGACTTCACTGATTTGCACTTATTTCAGTGGATATAGCAGAATTTGTTAACGTTTTTCCCTCTAATTACAAGCGTCTTTAGCAAAGAGGGCAAAGCAAGAGGACACCTTACCTCACAGACCTCGATCTTGGCAGCCCACCAATGAAGATTGGGTCCTTATCAGAGCGGGTCAGGTCTGAGGCAACTCCAGGAGATTCTCCTTGCTTGGTTTCTTTATAATTAAGGTTATATGCATCCATGACTGCCAAAATTCCTGCAAAGAAAAGCGAATATAGTTCTGGAGAAGGACACAAATACACACTTTTCCATTTTGGCAATCTTGTCTCTAATAAAGGAAAATGTATTCATTGACTCAGACATGTATGGACAATCTTCTTATTTTTAGAATGAGTAATTTATTGTACTTCCAGCAATTCTGTTAATCTCATTCATTCTTCTCTGTCAAAACCAAATCTGGGCAAGTCTACAGGAAAATATATATAGGAGAATATGTTATAGCTATAACATATACTATTTGCAATGCATTACTTCCCAAACATAGGTCCCAAAATATTGCTGTACTACATGATATTAAAATGCAGAACAGAAAACGTGATCCTTGATATACAGACTTGGACAAAGATTTTTCAGTCTTTAAAGATTATTGATACGTTTTTGCCTGGCAGTTTCTGCGCTACCTGTTCTTTATAAAATGTGCCAAACCAAGCTCAAGATTTACACTGCTGTCCTAAAAGCAAAGTAACGTAGGTGTGGCTGCTAAACTAACTGCATTGGAAGTGACCAAATTTGGCTGCAGTTATGCTCTGTGTAGGGCTGTCTTAGATACTTGTATTTGTAAACATGCAGACACCTGTTTTTTATAGCCCATAGCCTACCTTGTTTCTTGTTCCGACTGAATGAAATTTTATACCATGTTCCATTGTTGTAACGATTTTCTGTTGTAAGAGCAAGAGGTCCTGAGCCTAGATCAACAGTCAGTCTCACTTTGCCATCAACAAGCTCAAGGGACAAGTAATCTCTCTGGGAGAAGAACAAACAAACAGCAGATTAAATTCTTGGGAATAAAATCTTCCAAAAGGATGCATCCCTGGCAGGTTTGGGCTACTGTGTGAAAAAGGCTTGGTAACTCTTGTACTTAGACTATTTGTTAGGCCCAAGATACTAATCTCTGCTGTGTTTTGGAAAATTAAGTTACATGTACCTCACAAGGATGTCTTTTTGTTTTGTTTTGTTGTTATTCTTACTTAAAAGCATCATCAGTCTTGATTATTCAGCAGAGGAAGGTTTAAATAACAAATGTCACATTTGGGTTTTTCTGGATGAAGGTGAAAGTAATTTGATTTGACTGTTAGCATAATGATCCAACACTACAATGTTCTTTCTGCAAAAAGCAAAGAGCTTCTTCATACAGTAAAAAAAAGCCATTCTGAATTGTATTAAAAGTGTCCCCTCTGCACTGTAAAACATAAGTCAGATATCATTGTGCCATGTATTTAGGCAGTGAGTACCTAATAAAGCAAATGAATAATGCAGTGACTCTGAAACAAAGCTTTGCCCTCCTTCAGGAAAAGAAAACCACCAGTTAAGTATGCAGAAAACAGCATGACACGACAATGAAGGTCTGGAGATGGTCTAGGTTATATTGCTGTTGGTGGAAGTTTTATTTATTTCAGTTTACTGAATTCCCATCTTACAGATTTAATTCAATATGCCTATTCAATATTATATTGTCCTTCTGCAAGCTCAACTCCGAAAGAAGGAACAAAGGTTCCTCCAACTGAACAACACTAGTTTGTTGTCCTTACTGTTTCTTTTTCAGACCTTTAGTTAAATAATAATTAATTTTAGTCTAGAATTAAAACAAATTATGAAGAATTCTTTTAAGAGCTTAATTTTGCCCTTAGTATATATGAATATATGCTTTAAAAAGTTATTTTTAGGGTTTCTGTCTTTACTCCTTTGGTTTATGATGTCATTCACAGCTGATGATCTATACAAAGATAATAACTTAATACAAGTAAGTTGAAAATAAACAAAGAAAGCAAGAAACCCTCAAATGATCTAGACATAGTTTTTGACAGCCTAAGAATCTGATACATTTTCTTACAGTGCCATCTGAAGCAAGATACAGAAGCAGCCCATTAGGTGAAAAGGTACTGAAAAATATTATTATCTGAGTCACTGTTGAGCGGAGTGCCTTCTCCACAACTGAGTATCCACTGCCATCAAAATGGAATGAAGTGTCCTCATCCTGTGGGCTACAGAGGCAGAAAACAGAGTTAAAAACGTTAACTGAAGATCTGTGTTATTCAGTCATTTTTATATAAAAATAAGAAAAATTAGATCATTTGGTGCAGCCCCCAGGCATTATGATTAGAAAGTGTGGAAAGAGATTTGAATCTTGATGTAACAAATGTCTGAGGGTTTCCAGCCAAAGGCCACTTTCATTACAGAATCTTACAATACATGATTTAGCCATGGGGAAGGATGTGTACAAGATAAAAAATGTTCTTGCCTGATGTATGAAAAAACCACAATGATTACTAAAGGGAAAAAATAATCATTACAACATACACCCTCTCACTTAAAACATGTCATCCATTTATCAAAATGCTTTGCATAATTGCACTTACAATAAATGTTCTATTAGCCCCTTTCCCTGCAACATAATACTCGTAAAAAGTATCTCATACAATCAAGCAGCACCCTCTGCTGTTTCTACATGAAATTTTCTGCAAAAGGGAATATGGTCAAGCATATTTCTTTTTAATTCCTTAAACATAAAGATAGTACAGTCTGCAATCCCCTTTCATAAGGATTACAAGAATGGTAGCAAGCTCAGTGGCTACAGTTTTGCTATGGATTTTTTTTTATAAGAGTGCTTTACACTATTTCTTATCCTAGGAAAGAATAAATTTGTCTTGCTGGACGTTACTGGAAGACAAACATTCCAGAATAGTTTGATTCGCTGGCAGTTCCTACTTTCAATGCACAAAAGAGACCACAGCAATAGAACTCCCCTAAAAAGGTGATTAATAAGTGATAAAATTCCATATAATGACATTATTTTACACCACTGGCATATTCAGATCAGTATGTTCAGAACTGTTCAGAAGTTAATGATCAAGGAAACACCGCAACTTGTCTGAGTTCATTATTTTTTAGCTAGAAAGAAAATATATATTCCAGATGTAAATTACTCCAAATTTGTTACAAAAAATAGAGTGAGATGAAATACCTTCCAAAACAGCCATTGCACTTGCCCTCTCTTTCCATGTAGTTCCAAAGTCCGATAGATTTGCCATTAAGGGATGCCTCTCCCATACACCCTTTAAAATGGGTCACCTTAACAGCAGGTGATTTCTGTAAGACAAGAAATGCTTCATGAATGCAATTAGTGTTAAGTAATCTGAAAATTATGCAGTCAATTTCTGCTTGGTTGTTTTCCTTGAACTTTTAACTTTGTTGAATATAAATCATAACAAAAGAACAACACGTTTCAGCATAACTATTAACAATTATCATTTAAATCATAATAGATCAGTTTTGCATCAAGTGAAAAGGTAATACAACTATGTCCTTGACCTATTTACATGCCTCACGGCATGAATAACAATGGCAAACTAAAAGAAGCCATGGAAAAAGGACACAACAAACAAACTTATTGTGTAATGCCTATGCATCATGCATGCACACACATCCTGTCCTGGTTAACTCTTTATGCAAAAATTTCCAAGGAAAATTAACTTCAGAATACTAGAGCATCCTTATAGCATCTTTGCTTTATGTTCAGAGTACCTGGCACTTTTTGACGAAGTAACCAATTCTTGCAATTATCTAAAGTCAAAAGTGTATCTCAAACATGATAAAAATGTTTTACAGAATGCTGATCTCAGAATTTAACCTTGATTTGCCCTCCAAGTCCTCCGAGAAACATTAAGGTTGATTTGTTAACATCCAGTATGCTGGCTGTCCCTGGAGAGGTTGCAGATTTAGATGAAGGCTTCTGATTGGCGTTCATTTCCTCTATGTTGAGCGTACCTGTTTTTCCAAACCTGCCAAGTACAAATACTAATAAATAGTTTTACAAATCACCAGGCTTAAACAACGCTTGCTATTAGCTTCTCTTTTTAAGGACAAGAAAAATCTTGTCACTGGAAAACTCAGGAGGTGATTTGTGTTGTTTATGCCATGTTCACTAATTAAGTAGTTGGATATTTCTACAATACAGCCATCTCATTAAAAAAATAAGAATCAATTTTCCTGTCCAACATTTATGCCATTCTCATTTTAATTACCTGGTTGCATGTATTCTGTGCCATTTGTTGTTGTCAACCTGAAGATCAGGGTATTCCACTCTGGTTGATCCGGAGCCCAAATCCCAAAGAAGAGCTACCTTACCACGTCGCATCTCCACCGCAAGGAAGTCTGACTGAAAAACAGCAGGGCTTATTCTACTACACGGCATCGTGTAGTTTCTGGTTTGTGTATTTTAACACGTAACACTGAGAAAGTCTCTCCAGATTCATGTCTCTACATCTCATATCATGGCAGCTGACTCTTAACGAATCAGGCCCAGTAAGGTTTTAGTCAGTTTTACTTTTAATGAAACAAAAAAACTCAGCTTATATACAAGCAGGTGAATGTTTTCTTTATAGATATATAAAAAATATGTGATGTACACATATAGAATCATAGAATGGTTTCGGTTGGAAAAGACCTTTATATTGAGTTCAACCATAGAAATATGCAATTCTGAATGTACGTGAAGTGACCTACCAGGCTGTGAAAAAAGGAGCCAATAGCTCCTAGCGCATTTAGATTACATTAGGATTACAGAAGGGAAGAAGAGAAGGGCAGTGTGATAGTGAGTCATCGTGGTCCTTTCCAAGTGGGTGGATGCACAATGCTCATAAGGGCCAAGTTCGAGTACTGTCTCTGTGATACCAGGCAAATCACTTAATATACTCCAGTATGGTATATGAACGCATTACATGGGAAAAGAGGGAGGGAGTTTCATGACATGGTGAAGAGGCAGTGCTAAGGAATCAAGTACTTTCATTCTCTACCTTTGAGGATGTCTGGAATCATATAAGGCATAAAAATATTTCCACCCCTAATGAACAAATTTGTCTGCAAGGGTCCTCACTTGGATACTTAGTTTGAAGATAAGTAGAAAAAAACATATATATGGTCACTTAAAACATTCAGCTACCATCACCTTCAATAAATTCACGCCAGAAACTTACCCTTCCATTGCTACCCAGGTAGAAAAGGAGGTTATCTGGTTCAGCCGTTTTCACATTGAGTGTTAAAGTGTTGTAATTTGTAGATGAAATTTGGGGTTGGTAGGCACGAATGCAATCTCTATCTGCTGATACTGCAACTTTAATCTATGGGGGGAAAAGGAGGAAATGGAATCTAAACAAGTCTCAATGCATACAGCACATACTTCTGGAATATGTACTTAGCTTCTGACCAACAAATACAAGCCATTTCCAGAGACACTCATGCAATCTAAGTATTGCTACCTGGGTTAGATCTTAGCAATCTCCCAGGTATCACTTGACAAAGAGATTCACAAATAGAAAACAATTAAATCTGTCATAATTCACTCATTCTATTAGGATATTTAATTTATTTATTAAAGTAAATTAAACTATTTAAACACCTCAGAATATGACAATAAATCTTGGGTCAGAAGCACATATATCAGTAAAAGCCACTGTAAGAATATCAGAAAATAAAGATAAAAAAATTCAAAACTTTTTTTTAAAAAAGGCAATCTGCAATAATTCTGGTTATTTCAAAGTTTTACAACACAGGTTACATGATTATTCAGAAAATACATGTGAATATATCACAAGTTAAACTTTTTTAAGATTAAGTAAAGAAATTCATATTTCTGTTGTCCTATCACCAACTCCTCCTTTGGACACTGCCTAGTACACTGATAGGACATTAATTTAAGCTAAATGCAGCCAAACTCCAAGGAGCTTAGTAGCGTAATGACAGAACACCCATTTTAACAACAAAAAAGCCTTAACTTCATCAAGTTCACTGAATATGCCTTTAACACTTAAATACATGAAGTACACGTGTGCATACACATATGGACACAGATATATAATGTCTCTCTCCTCTCGTAAAAGCTCACAAAACAACAAACTCAAAATTGGAAAAGGGGATTTTGCTAATACTTCTTTCACCCTGCCAGGAACCTCTGTGGTTTAAGACACTTCAGAAAATACTACTCCCTCTTTTCTGCAATGGATTCTTTAAGCTTCAGTAGACTGTGACAAAGAAGCAATAACCATACAATTAAGGAGATTTGCAGAAAGGACTGAAAGCCTTTTACTTTTAAAACAAAACCTCTCTAAATATTATAACATACCTATACTAAAGCCAAAGGCATACCAAATATTACTGAGTGCAAAGTCCTTTTCACATTCCCCTCACAGTTTAATGAGGTCCATAGTACCGCTGATTCACTTTGTGGTCTTTAAGGGGGTAGCAGAGATTAAAAAACAAGTTTATTATTGTCTTAAAGTATTACGAATGCACAGCAGCTTCTTACAAAGAAGGACATATTGGACATAGCAGGACATATGGCATCGCATAGATGGCAAATTTGATAGAATCAACACTCTTGTTTAAAAACTTGTAATGATACTTGATGTTATACAGAGGCACCCCACATCAACGTAGAAATTAACATCTTGCTCTAAAAAGAATGGCAGCACCATCCTCACACTTGTCTCTTTCTCATGAAAATATTTCTGTGCTTGCTTTCTGACATACTGTGTTTCATTACTTTGCTAGGAAACAAAAGGAAATAGTAAATAAATTATTGCCTTGCTGTTCTGACAAACTCACAAATGCAGTAAAAAACCTGAAACCAGAACTGTAAATAAAACATACCAACAATCCTCCCAGTGTGCTTTGAGCATCAGTAAGTGCTCTTGGACTTCAGTGAGACCCCCTGAACAACCAGGAACTTTGACAGTGAATTTTGGGCTCTGTATTACAAAGATCTTCCCTGTTAAATCTGAAAGTGAAGCCAGTTAAGTCTGGGATGATGGAACTTACAGATGCTGCCTGCTTGCGGGCCTGGCTGATGAGCTCCTTAATTTCAGACAGGTTTCTGTTCAGGTTCTCCTCCAGCATTTTCAAAGGTTTCAGCCTATCCAATAAAAGACTTGCTTGTGCTTCGACTTCTTTAACTTGCTTTTCAGCTGTGATTGCTGCCAAAACATAAATTAAATGTTGAGGCAGGTTGAAAGAGAAATGTACTGCTCATTGCTAAAATACTTAGCCAAGGTGGCTTGTTTCTGATCATTTTGTTTTCAGCCATTTTAAACATCAGTAAGGAACATGCATATTTAAGGGTGTCCCATGCGACTCCTCTAGAGGTCTTCTAAAAAGTTAGTACATTTTATAGAATTAGGAAGAAACTTTCAGTCCAGCAGACTCATACTTAATGCCTATTAAAATTCAGTATTAGTACTGCTTCTGCAAGCAGTGACATTTTTAAAGAGCAACGAAGCAGCAAACTTACCAGCTTTTGATGAATCAGTTATAAGCTCACTAGTTTTCCTCAATGTGTCATTAACTCGGGACAATGTAGAAGAAGTATTCAGCAGCTTTTGACTGAAATCCCCAAAGTGACTTAAACCCACCATAGCGCTGGTGTTTGCAGACACCGCCAGCTCTTTCACCTCGAGCATGTATTTCTTTGTACCTGAAACACAGTCCCCAGGTTAAAAAACATTCACAGCTTTCATACATACTTGGGAGTAATAAATACCTGCCTTCATAACAACAGAGTTACAAACATAATCAAAATACTAGAAATGCTGTCAGTTACGTTCTTTTTGTAGTAAGAGTTATACTTTTGCTTGTGTTCTTCAGTCTGTGAGGGGAGCTCCAAATCATGACCTACTGTGATCTAACTTGGCTTAACTGCTGAATTCGTCATGGCTTACAGAGTGGGAAGTTTACCTTCCACAAAACTGGCGTGCCAGGAGGCTGATGCAACTCCTCTTGCCCAGTCAGTAAGTTGGAAAATGGCCACAGCTATGGCCTGAACAAAAAACATGGTAAATGTTCCCAAGCTGCTGATACAGATATGGATATAGCTATTGATGTAATTATGTTTGTCTGTACACACACACGGAGGTATATAATAATAAAGTATATTACACACATATATTATAAATAATAGAATTTGCAGCGATTTTAATTAAGATTTGTCAGTTTAGATTTTCACGTATTTTGAGCAAAAGACTTGATTAATCCAAGTTTTGAATTCTAGGAAAAATGTTCTGTTTTTCACGACCAACTCGGAATACAACATAGACACAGAATGCACAGACAAGAAACTTGATTATGCCTGTTCCAGAAGGAAGATTATATAAACACATCAGGCTCATAATGTTTACATAAAGAGTGTTAGCACCCAGAGCCACCAATCTTGAGACTTATGTCTTGAATTCCACAGAAAGCTGGTGAAGCAAGAGTCTATTACACCTTTTGCTATGGGCTACGATCACTTATATAGTGAGAGCACCACTCCCAGTCTCAGACTGCTCCTTACACTCTCCCTGCCCAAAATAGTGGGAAGATGCTGCAGCTGGCACAGAAGGCCTGATTTAGGTCTGCAGGGATCCTTCTTCACCACCAGTACCCTACAGAGAGATCAACACCACCATGAATCTCTGCCTAGATAAAAAAAGAAAGAGAAAACTTACAGAAACTTAACAACTAAACTGAAAGCAAACAACATTAAGCTGTGAGATAAGGAAGATTGTCCTATGATTTTAATAATGTTTTCATTTTCAACGTGTAGTTTTATGTCAGATAGCATCTGACATCAATTACTATCCAGTGTAACTTTACCACTAAAATCACCCTGTGTGGATGGATGGATGGCAGAGCGGTGGATGTGGTCTACCT
>NW_010180148.1:5257-9262 GCF_000695765.1 Mesitornis unicolor | reverse complement strand
CCGGCGAGCTGCCGATAAACCTGGAGGTGCATTTTGTGAGGGAGGAGCAGGTCTTGCCCGCTGCTTTAGGATAGAGGTCCCCTCTCGAGGTGCATCCCTGGCTCTGGGAGTCAGAGAAGCTCTGGGGATGAGCAGAGGACCCCGGGCCACCTCCAAACCCATGGCAGCTCCGGGGATGAGCCACCCTCTCCCCAGAGGTGTCTCAGCCCAGGACAGGGCACAGGACGGTGACAGGGAGGAGTGCGCTCTCTTGCCTGCTCTGCCCTGGCGTACTGCAGAGCCCCTAGCCATTCCAGCAGCCAGGCAGTGCTCTGCTCTTCATTTCTCAATTACTTTTCCAACCCCTCCAAACTTTTGGTCCCTGCAGCCCCCTAGGTGACTGACAAAGCAGCTCCTTGTGCTGTGTGCTCAGCTGGCACACTCGATGCCCTCTGCCTCTTCTGTTGAGACAAGCAGCGAGCAGTAAGCGGCCATTCACCACCTTTTTTCTTTCACAGTCCCCTCTTCCCCTCCTTACTCCCCTCTTTCTGCAGGCTGGAGTCCGAGTTTAATTAATCCTTCCTGAGATGGCAGCTATCACACATCTCCAACCCACCTCCTCATCCTTCCCCACTGCCTCCCCGGTGAGAGCTCCCTGGCGAGGCAGGGACCTGCATGGCACAGGGTGAGCAATCCTTGCCTTCTCCTCATCCACCCTTGCCCTCTCCTCTGGTCTGAGCTGTTCCTGACTCACTGTGCACCCCTTGCTCTCTGCCAGTGATGGAGCTGATCTTCCCAAAGTCATATCCATGGCTCAAAGAACTCTTCCTCGCTGGATGTAGCTGCCGTGTAGGCAATGGATTTGTTTTCTCTCTACTGAACACTGAATTCTTCCCTCATTTTAAGGCTGAGTTCGTCAGCACAGTGAGATCCTTCCATACCCCTCTGTACGGTGCCAGATTTTATTGCATTGTAGCAGCAGTGGATATTGTTCCATTGCTGCTTCCTCCCTCCTCCCCGGCACTTCCAAAGGCTCTCACTCCCGCCTGCCGTGGGGGCTCTGGCACTGACCCCTCCATGCTGGGAACCCCCGGGTTTGTTGTGCCACTTTGTCTCCTAACTTTTAACCAGTTATTCATTCCCCAGCTGCTTTTCAAACTTCACTTCTCGGCAACAAGCTCGGCCTTATTTACCAAACAATCAGGTTTATTTCTGTTTCTCCCCATTCTTTGTTGCCATTTCTATCTGTTTTCCCCATTAAACTCAGGACGTTGTGATTTTCCGGACCCCCCGTAGAGCCCTTTTGGGGAACTTGGCTATCCTCCATTCCTATTTACAAAGACCGATTCACACAGGAGGTGAAACTCCAGCTACTGAAATAGCCATTTCATATTTAAGTTCTTCTAAAAGCCTTGCCCAAATCCCATTTTTTCTCACTACTTGTTTCTGCGCACTCAACCGAGCTGTTTTGCAAGCTCTCCTACTGCTACCTGGGCTGTCAGTGCATCCAGCCCCCTGGAAAGAAAGCTTCTTTTGAGGGAATTTCTTTAAGATTGTGGTAGGAGTATCCAATGTAGGGGGTTCTCTAACATAGGGGATTCATCCCATTTTCTTCTTCCTCCAATTTCTTCTCCTGCGGATGCCAAGCCCCCGGACAACCACCTCCGGTGCTTTTTATCTCTTTGCCCTCAGCAAATCATTCCTGAAAAAATCTTTTTGTCCTGCTTTGTTGTTTTATGTTGATGTTGGAGAGTTCACTTTGGAAGGGAGCTGAGGACAGGATTTGGGGGCTACAGGAGGGGGTCACAGCTTTAACACAGGTGACCAGTATAAACCAGCCACCATATGCCTACCCCATCCCAATGGGGGGCGGATTTACTCCTACCACCTGTCCCTAAACAGATTCTTGCTCTTTGGGTGCTGCCAGGGTCTAAGCGCCACCATCCCACCCCCTTTCCCAAGGCAGGCATCTCATCCCGGGAAGTAGAGGATGGGCGATGGTGGAGCCCAGGGGGTAGCAGAGCCGGCCAGCACCAGTCCCCAAGAAAAGCCAGCCCCTTGGCACGCGTTCCCCCGCCCCCGCCTCGATGGAGGTGCAGGTGTGAAGACGACAGAAGAGGAAAACAGGCCCTGCCTTATTGGAGCCGCTCATAAACAAAGCCACTTGAGTGGAGAGGATTCAGAGAGCCCAACAGCCGCAGGAAACTATAATTACGTTTAAATATTGTTAGCATCATTATCTTTTATCTGCCATCAGATTAAAACAATTATGGCATTTTCAGGAATCGTCCTGGCATTCTCTTGACCGGCGTTATCTGTCAGGCAGGAAATGTGATTTTCGCTTGGAGAGGCGCCAGCCACCGCACGGCCGGTCCCGCAGCCTCAGCGATGCTCCAGTCCTGGGAGAAGCCGACAGCAGAGGTGAATTCCCATTTTACAGAGAAATATGCATTCATCCTGCTCCCTGTGGTCAGGCATTGGTCACTCCTTCATGCCCATATTGCTCTGAGTTCCTACCCATTGGCTTTGGAGTCACCAGGCCTGGCGGTGGCAGAGGGAGGTGGAGGGGGGGACACCGACCCATGCCATCACCTCTGCCGGTGGCTGTGGCGGTGTGCCGGAGCGGGTGGGCTTGGCAAACATGGCTCCGTGCCTGAAAGCCATGGTGAGCAATTTACCCGAGGAACTCATTTCAGGAGATCTAGTCTAAGTTAATTAAAGATGGCTGGCTGGGGTCATCGCCTTGGCAACAATTAAGGGCAGGAAAGACGCCTCATTAGTAATAGTTTTTAACAAAACCCATAATTTTTCATATCAAGACAACCCTGGGCACATGAGGTGGGGAGTAGAAGGATGCTTTCTTTTGAGCTTTCTCTCTTTCCCCACCCTGGCTGTGGGTTAGCCCAAGGGGTAGGACTGGGAGGTGGGAAAATGGGATCAAAAGGCAAAGGACCTTTGTGGATCCAGAGGCTGGGGGGGGGTTTTGCCTGGGCAGCAGCACTGGAGCTGGAGGGGTAGGGGCCATGTGGATAATGGAGGTTATGCCTGGAGGGCAGCGGGTAGGATCTGGCTTCTTGGGAATGGGACAAGAAACCAAGAACTGGGCATCTCCACCGCGCAGGGGCTGCCTGCATGTCCTGGCCTGGGAGCATCGCTGCCACCCGCAGCCCCCGGCGATGGGGTTATTCCTCCATCTCTGCCTTTGTGTTTTAATTTCCCCCATCGTACTCCAGAAATCTTAATGCCGCTGCCTACTAATGCCAGGCTGGGCAGAGTAGCTTTATTTTCTACTTAATTAACTGTCATCCTGTGATTGATCAATTAATGATGGAGCCATCATGGTAATGCTCCAGGAGCCAGTCTGCCAGGGCCAGGCCGAGTCATGCGCTCGCCTTCCCACTCCTACCTGCTCCGGTGCCCCGGCACACTCCGCCTGGCGCCAGCGCCGTGCCGACTCCACTCCTGACAACAAAGGACAATGTGACGGATGGAAAAATCCCTTGCTCCCTGGAAATTCGGCCATTTACAGGGAAGTTGCAGGAGGAACTGGGGACCAGGGGTTGAGAGTGATGCTCCTGCCCTAGTATCCCTGGCCAGCAGCCAGGGGTCGCAGAGAGGGACACTTTCCTCTTGGACATGACACTTGCTGCTGCATTAAGCTTTAGTCCAAGTATTTCTGCTGTTTCCCCCCCACTGCAGTCAAATTTTGGTTTGGGAGAAAGGACGAGGCTGATATTGCCCGTTGTGGTGATGCTCTCAGATCCAGCAGTGGAGCCGCTCTGCTCATGGCCTCCTCCTCCTCCTCCAGTTGTACACATGGCTCAAACAGGAGGGATAAATATAAACTCCATTCAGATATCCATAGAAACAGAGCTGGAGATGGAAGACCCCATGCAGTTAAAACCTTCCTCCTCCTTCCCACACGCTGCTATTCCCAGTCTTATTCCAGAGCATTTTATAAAACCAGTAGAGCTGGGCAGGGACCAACAGGAATGACCAGTAACGTGTTACCAGGAAAATCCCAGA
>NW_010180148.1:803-5226 GCF_000695765.1 Mesitornis unicolor | reverse complement strand
CTTTCTGCTGAATAATTTATCCGTTAGCACTAAAAAGAAAATTCAGGATTGCATTCAGGAAGAGGTGAGGCTCTGCTTGGCGTGGCTGGGTGTGCTGGCACACACGCGCGCAGGGCTGGAGGGGATGCAGCGTGACTCTGGCGCGGAAGTGGTGCAAGTCCCTGTCGCTTGATTACTGTTTCCTTTCCACACCGTGAAAAGTGCTGAGGTACAGATTTGATCTGCTGAAAAGCGTCTGGCGTCTTGTGACGCACCAGCCCATCTCCAGCATTCAACAGCTGGTGAATACACCCCGCTGCACACCCCCAGACATACACCTGCACCTACAACATCACCGCCTGTTTATCCACAGGTTGCTCCAAACAACAATATCTTCATACAGACAACTCTATTGGCTGGGGAAAAAAATTTGGTACCAAAAAGATCCAGCCGCTTCTCGGGGCTGTGTGTGCGGCTCTTCCTCCCCACCGGCTCCAGATTGAGTTGTTTGTCTCATTACACCCCTGCGCACACACCCGCACCCACACATGGATACATATATAATCCCGTGTGTACAGCCAGGAGAAAACCTTATATAGTATTACAAACATGATGCTATTTTTTGAATTAAGGCTTAAATCTGTTCATCGGAGATGTCATGCACAACACGTTCAAGGCCAAGAATAGGTTTGGAAGCAACTCTGGAAAATATCAATAATCACCAGCATTTCCTTACATCCCCAAACCAACCCGACATCGTTCTGCTGTCAATGATGCACATTTATGGGGAGAAGACACCAGCACCTCGAGCCCTGCCTCCTCTCAAGGGTGAGGTTTCTGTGCCTTCCCGGGCTGGGAGAAATATTTATTTCCCCCTATCCTCATGGCAAAGATTTGCTGAATAATTTTCTGAATTTTAATTTGCTGAATTAAACCCCCTGGGTGTTTTTTTTGGGTGGGGATCGGAGCCTTTTCTCCGTCTGCTTGGTGCCTGGAGCTGCATAGTGGTGTTGGGTGTGATGTACCCAGTGATGCTTTTTTTTTTCTGGTTTTGGGCCGCCTGCCAGTCTCCTGTGTGTCATGGTCATGCAGAGCCTAAAAATAAGCTGGGATTTGGGTGGAAAGGAGGGTTTAGCAGTGTGCCAAGGTGGGGTGAAGTGGGGAGTGAGAGAGCAAAGCAAATCTCCCGTAATCGGGAAATTGTGAATATTTT
Organism: Mesitornis unicolor; assembly: GCF_000695765.1. Taxonomy (NCBI): domain Eukaryota; kingdom Metazoa; phylum Chordata; class Aves; order Mesitornithiformes; family Mesitornithidae; genus Mesitornis; species Mesitornis unicolor. The sequence continues at coordinate 4,034 of NW_010180148.1, read as the reverse complement.
CGAAGCATCCTCAGCGTCTCCCTGGCTCCTATCCCTGCTGCATCCATACCCTGGCCGGGGTGGCGGCAGCTCGAGGGGTCCCAGGGGGTTTTTGTAGGGTTGAGCATGGAGCGGTGGAGGAGGAGAGGCCGCGGGGGAGGCGGGCTGGCCGCTTGCGTGCACAACCCGAGCCGGTGGTGCCCAGTGTGCCCTGACCCCGTGTGGGGCAGCCGGGGGGGCACAGCCACATTGTGGTCAGCTCATAAAGATGCTCCGGGACAGAGCCGAGGCCATTTAAAAACAATTAATAAGCTGTAAACTGCCCTGGCCCTCTCTGTTCATTAGGCAACCACAAAGAAACTTTATTTTAAAGTTGCAAGTCCTTTTTTTTTTTCAGAGAGAAACTTTTTAAATATGTAATTGGCTCTGGGAACCAGGACCCAAAGGGGTTGCAAAAGCAAGGGAAGCAATTGCCTTAATCAGTCCAAGATCCTTGATTTATTTATGTATTTATTTCGATTTCAAAGCAGTGCTGCTCATCATATCAGGCCCTTTAGAAGCACAATTATTCTCTCGACAGAAGACCTAACCTAGGCTGCGATTATTTGCCTTTCTGAAAGGCAGCGGTTCCCCGTCAGCGTCCTCCCCACGAATGCGCTCCCACTCCCGCATCTCTCTGAGCGATTTTAGCATCCGAGAAACATCCCCCACAGCCTTCCCGCAGCCACAGCCCGCCCGAACACCCAGCCTTTCTGCCGAGCTTCCTAGCTTCAAAGAGCGGGGCAAGCGTTCGCTAAATAATGTTTTTTTTTTCCTGAGCTCTGGCTGCTTTTCAAGTGGTTGGTTGAGAAATGTGTTTGCGTCCTTACGGCTTGCAAAAGGCACCCGATGTCATGGGCAGAATGAGCTGGGCAGTCTCAGCCCTGAGTGGGTTTTGCACTGTGGATATTTGCTTGTATTTCAGCCCTGAGAAATGTTTTATTCCCTGGTTGCGCCTGGGGCAGGGGTTGGGGTTGGAGAGGATTCGTCCGTCCCCAGGGTGAGGGCCAGGTCAGGACTTGGGGTGGGCAGTGTTGGTACCCACAAAGTCAAGGGGGCAGCAAATCCACAGGGCTGGGATGGATCCCAGCAGTGAAACGGATCCATCCCAGATGGCTTTTTCCTCGCCAGCTGCAAATTTTGTCCCCATAAAGGGACAAAACCACTTTGCAGTGACAGCCCTGCATGCACCCCCATCCCAAGGCGCTCAGCTGCCCCATCCTGACAGGTCCCCATGGCTGGCAGCGATGCCACATCACGTCCCCAAACACACTGTGGGGCTCCTCTGTGGCAGCACGAGCCACCTGTGGGCTTGCGAGAAATCCTTGTGTGTTATGTGTCCCCCCCATCCCCATCCCCGCAATGCATATTTTGCAAAGGTTTAATTGGCTGCAATTATTAACTAGCACGGACACTGGAAACCTGCCAGTCAGGAAAATAATGAACCGTTTTAATACAAAATCAGCCCGTAAACAAATGCGGCTGCCAGGGCCGTTGTGGCTGCCCGACACTGGGAGAGGCACCGCAGATTTGCAGGGAGACCCAGGGCAGCCCCACTGGTTGGCCTGGCACTGGGTGAGGATCTGCATCCCCACGACCACTTCATGTCCCTGCGAGAAAAGCCTTTCCTAAAGGTCTTCCAGAGGACCATAACGCCACATCCAAATAGCAGTGCCAAGAACAGAACAGAGGCCAAACCCGTGTAGTTGTAAGAAGATGCAGAATTGAGCTTTGGTGTAGTTTTGGGGGGCGCTGCGTGGTAGGGGACTGAGCCTCTGCAGAGCATCCTTGCTCCCTGCCTTGCCCTGCATCCCTCCCCAGTCCCACGAGCCCACTCGTGCCCTGGCTCGCACGGCCGTGGGCACCGGGCACAAACCCACCCTCCCTCGGCGGAGATCTGCTTTGTCTGCCAGTGGGAAAAGTATCTCCCACCCCGGGCACCCCAAAAAAGGGTTTTAAGGCCATTCAGGCATCAGGCAATGTATCTGTGGGACCTGGACTTGAAATCTTCCACCCAGGGAAATATTTCTGCCAAGGAACCGCTTTTGGTTTATTCTAAAAAAAGAGCGTCATTTTCCATGTTATTTTTTTTTAATTTTCTCTCTTTCTCTCTTTTTTTTTAATAGTAAAATGGGCTGATGGTTCTTTTAACTTTCAGTAATTTGTGGAAATTAAAAAAAAAAAAAAAGAAAGAAAATCATTTGCAACACGACCCAGATTTTAATGGCACTCTGAAATGGATGTCTCCGGGCTTTGCTTTATTTTTTTTTTTCTGATGAACTCATTCTCTGAATGGTGAAAAATCTTTCAGATCTGGATCATGAAAGTGTCCTGAATTGTTTTCCTGATTTTTTAAATACTCCTGACAAATTAATTGTTCCGTAGCTGGATGGAGATTAAAACCCTCTTCGCCTTGCACGTAGCTTGCAGGACTGTATTTTACCATTAGAAAATAAAGCGAAATTTTATAAAACAGAGAGATTTAAAATACATAAATTAGTAAAAAGGTGGAATCGGGTCTTTCCTCAGGGTCATATGTGTAAAAAGACATTTTTACATCTTGTCTGGGCTAAGACTATTGCTGCCTGGCTCCTTCCCTTGAATTAAGCACCAAGGTAGTAAAGATACAGTATTTATAAGCCAAAAAATAAAGCAGGCACAATTTATTAAACAGCTACAATGTGACAATAAATAATTTTAATGTCAGTCAAAATCGGATTATTGTCACTGAAATTTGGATTGAAAAGATAAAAGCCTGAAAGGAAGAATTGAAATCCAACCCCGGCGACGATTCCAATATCTTTGTTCCTCGCGATAAATATTTTGGGTGAGAGTTTAAACCAGATAATTCTTAATTTTTGAGGAAAAAGGTTGAGTGGGGTAGGCTTTTAAGAAATACAGTAAGAAAATATGGTAATGCTTGAGACTGGCGAGAAGACTGGGGTATTTTTCTGAAAGCGAGAGAGAAAACAATTTTATTTTTTTTATTTTAGTTTTTAAAAGCTGCTTGGTTTTTAATTTTCTTTTCAGTGTCAGGCAGCAGCAGGAGAAGGAAGCTTCTCCCCACCGGCCAATTTTCACCCTCCTTCCTTCCACCTTAGGAAAACCCAAACTCAGGCACCTCAGGATACATCAGCTGAAGCCGCCTGTGCTTGGGGACAGGCATTTATCGGAGCAGCCAAACTTCAAACGCTCGGGAAGCCCTGGCTGCTG
>NW_010180148.1:0-791 GCF_000695765.1 Mesitornis unicolor | reverse complement strand
CCCCCGCCCGGCCCCCCCCCCCCCCGCCTGCCACGGCAGGGCCTTGGGGGTGAGGGGCCCCTTCAAAAACCCTGGCTGAAATTTTCCCCTTTGGTCCCGGAGATGTTAATGTGGAGGAAAAAGGGGTGGCGTGTGCGTCTGGGGAGAAAACAGCCCTTTTTGGGGCACAAAGATGGTATAAAAAATAATTCTCCTGGTGGGGAGCAGGACATGTCGAAGCGCAGAGGCCAAGGACAGGACTTTGGAGGAAGCATCCTCATCAGCTATTTTTTAACCCCAAAATGAGGATGATGAGGATGCTGGGGTGCTGGCAGGGCTGCTGGCCTCTGCTTGATTCCCCTGAGGGTCTGAGACCCTCCTGGCAGGAGCAGGGTCCCTTTCCCAACAACATCACCCAGCTTTGCCTCTGCATCTGCCCAGCAGCCTCGGGCAGCTCTGCCTTGGCACTGAGTTCAAACAGTGCCCAATTTGGGGCCGTAACCAGCAAATATTCAACCGGAGTGGCCGAGGCAGAAACCCTCTGCATGTCTCTAGGGCAACGTTTTCATTCTGCTGCCCCATTCCTCCTTGAGACAGAGCTCCCAATTATTTTTATTAGGATTTAGGGGCATGACATAAATAAATACAACTATATATATATATTTTAAAATATGTGTTTGTACATATCAAATTAACATCCAATATTCACTTAAAACCCACGGCACCAGAACATGCAGGGATGGAGGTGTGGGCTGGAAGCAGGATGTCTAAGTTTGTCCCCGGAGCGGCTGATGGATGGACGAGGAGGAACC
>NW_010180147.1:0-11593 GCF_000695765.1 Mesitornis unicolor | reverse complement strand
AGGTGGTACAGGCACATCTGGGGCTGTGTCATTTTTGGAAGGGTACCTCATGTCCATACTCGGTTTTTCACATATCCTCACTATCTACATCACGTTATTTTCAGATCCCATATTATTTTCACATCACACATTATTTTCAGGCAGTTTCCATTTTACTGCACTCCTTTTCGCATCCTTGGCACAACCTGAGCTTAACCTCAATTAACACTTCCGAGTATTTAAAATATGCTAATGAAGAGCGGCCGTTTTGCTGACAGGGGCTGGCAGGCACTGAGAAGAGGCTGCAATTTCCCGAGCCGCCCAGGGGAACTGCACCTTCTGAATCCCTGTGAAATGCAGAATTCCTGCAAATACCGACTGCAAACCAAAAATCTCCTTTGCATTTGAGTGGGGTTTTGTTGCTCGTGTAAATTGGGGACCACATTGAGCGGAGAGAGGGAAGCTTAGGTTTACATATGCTGATTCTTTTATATTTTTATTGTTTAATAAGTAGCCAGTGACAGCGGTTTTGAAGTGACAGTTGTGGCTGTGCTGAACAGCTGAGGTGCAGGCCCTGATTCTCCTTGATTTTTTTGGATAAATGAATATTAAGATTTCCAAGCGTGGCCTGGTCCTGCTGGGAGTGTCCATGGCATAGCGAGTGTAATGTGCTGTTACCTGTCCCTATAGAGAACTTCCCCAAACCTTTGTTCCCCACCGTAAAGTGCTGCAGAGCTTATACTGCTAATAACTGTGCTTCAAGAGAAAATTATCCATCAAAATTATACCGTCATTTGCCTTTTGGCAGAAGAGATGACTTCACGCTGTCTTACGTATTTTAGTTGTCCTTGTCATTTCAATAAGTAACTAACTACGTAAACTGCAGGAAAATCACTCGTATGTGTTTTGCAGGTTAAAATCCTGCGTAGCCATGTAGGTTCAGTCTAAACTAGAGAAGATTTTTGTCATAGCTTGGTGGAAAACCTCCTGTAAGTGCAGTTCTGTTGGCAGAGTCGTGTTTCTGGTGGATTAATACCTGTTCCCTTAAGGACTTGTATTCAAACAGGCAGGTGTGTACGGGTGTGAAACACCTCGGGTCCATGTTTGGCTCATATTGAGATGTGCCAAAAAACCACCTGCCCAGTAGACAGATAGTTTCAGCCTGTGTTGCTGTTACCTTCATAATTACCAATTAGCAGTTTTCATTTATTGATGACTGTGGTACAGCCCGATAAATAATCAAGAATAGCGCTGTGCTTGAGCAGTTGTCTTAAGGTGTTTTTGTTTGGTGTCTGTAGCTGGATGCAAACATGGAATTGTTTGATGGTTTTTCGAGGTGCTTTGGGTTTTAGTGGGGTTTTTGTTGGGTTTTTTTCTCCCCTCCGTGGCTTTCACCTCTCGATTTTTTTTTTATTTTTCCCATTTCATGTTTTTTGTTGGCATTGCTTATTTGGTTCCCCAAAACACAAGCCCTGGGAGCACCCTGTGCATACAGGTGGGCCCTGTATCCATTGCCCTTCACATGACAAGGCTGGGGTTGGTGGCAGTGGTCAAGCAGTGGCAGGGGCTGCCCAGGGCAGTGGGGGAGTCCCCATCCCTGGAGGGGTTCAGAGGACATGATGAGGTGTTTTGGGACATGGTTTAGTGGTGGACAGGCGATGGTTGGACTGGATGATCCTAAAGGTCTTTTCCAACCCAACGATGCTGCGGTTACAGAACCGCGGGGAAGAGCCCCGTTGTCACCAGGTGCATTTTAACACAAAGAAAAAAGGCAAAATAAACAGTGTGCAAATTCACCAGCTCATTTCTGAAAGGTTGTTGTAACCCATGCCAGAGGATGAGAGCAGAAATCCTCCAGTGCTCTGAAATAACATCAGAATCTTCCCCCTTTCCTCTTTTTGTCCCCATCTCCTGTTATTACAGGGCTGGTATTATTCCTGGGCTTTCTGAGCACACTCTAAAACGTGCAGAGGCTCAGTGGTGAGATTTGTCGGGCTGTTTCCAGGACAGTAGTTTGTTGTCTTTCACTGAATCCTGACAGTTGGAAGCAGATGACTAATTTTCTTTTTGAGGTATTTGCACTGTGGGCGTGTGGCATGACTCCCAAGACAGCAATTGGAGTGCTTTCACCCTGTAAATACACTTTATATTAAACTCGGGTTAGGCAGGGAGAGAAAAGTTTTTTTAAAAAAATAAAAATACGTATTTTAATAGGGCTGTCTGGTGATTGAAAAAAACCAACCCTGAGAACGGAGAGAATTAAAATGTGTATCGAGTGAAATAGCAAAATCTTACAGGGATTATGTGTATGCAAAGTTTGGCGTCTCTCTTGAATATTTGTGCCTCTGTTGTCTCATCAGGAAAATCAGGAGGATAATTAAAATGTCAGCTCTTTGTATTAACAATAACTCGGGGAATTTGCTCGCCCTGGCTCAGGAGCTGCTGGTGCTGCATCCGTAGGCCAGGCACTTCCTGCAGGTTATTGGGGAGTGCAGTCCTTACACTGACATGGGGTCTGCATCTTTACCCCTTTCACCTTAAATTTCGCTACTGGGACTTGTTCCTGCCCTGAGCATCGTTACTTGGATGCTCTGAGACTTCTGAACCCGCAGCTCTGCTGCACTCATCCTTTTAGAACCACAGCATGGTTTGGGTTGTTAGGGACCTTTAAAGCTCCTCCAGTCCAACCCTGCAGTAGCAGGGACATTGGTACCAGGTCAGGTTGCTCACAGCCCCATCAAGCCTGGCCTTGAATATCTCCAGGGATGGGGCCTGCACCACCTCTGGGCAACCTGTGCAGTGATTGACCACCTCATAGGGAAGAGCTTTTTCCTCATATCCAGCCTAAATCTGCCCTTTTCCAGTTTAAAACCATCCCCCCTCATCCTATTGCTCCATGCCCCAGTGAACAGCTCTTCCCCAGATTTCTTATAGGCACCTTTCAGGTCCTGGAAGGTCGCTATCAGGTCCCCCCAGAGCCTTCTCTTCTCCAGGCTGAACAACCCCAACTCTCTCAGCTGTCCCCATAGCAGAGCTGCTCCAGCCCCTCAGCATCTTCATGGCCTCCTCTGGCCCTGCTCCAGCACTTCAATGTCCTTTCTGTGCTGGGGACTCCAAAGCTGGACCCAGCACTGCAGGTGGGGTCTGAGCAGAGCAGAGCAGAGGGGCAGGATCCCCTCCCTCCATCTGCTGCCACACTTCTTGTGATGCAGCCCAGGATGGGGTTGGTTTCTGGGCTGCAGATGTACATTGGTGGCTCATGTCCAGCTTCTCACCCACCAGCACCCCCAGCTGCAGGTTCAGAGCATGTTATGTTCCTTTTCCGAGTTCCCATTCCTCTTCTACCCCCAAATCCACTGAATTTTAAAGTTAATTTCTTCCACGTGTAATTTTGGGGTCTCTCTGGGGTGATGCATTCAGCAGTGCAGTCATCGGGCAAAAATCCCTGCCCGCAGCTCGTGGCCTGGCACCTCCCTGTTGCTCCTGCCTCGAGCACCGAATTGGTTCTCCACTATAGAGGAATTATTTGTTGTTATTTGGTTGTGCTCCATACGCTGTGGCTCATAGCCCTGCGTCAGATTCATCACTGCAGTGTTAATGCAAATGAAATCCCCGGGACTGAGCAGACCAAGGGGTATTTTATAGGTATGAGCTAATGGATGAATAACTGGATTAAAACACTCAGACTTTTACATGAACAAGCCTGCTAACAGGCATTGTTTCTGTAAAGGAGATAGGGGAAATGAGAAGTCTGTGGTATTTTTTCATCATTCCAGTTCACACGCTGTGTGCATTACACATCATAGAAGCCTGTACCAGCTTACAGGAACAACTGCACCAGCCATGCAATATGCAAACCAAAGGACTTGTTTCAAATTCTAAATACGATGCAGCAGCATAAAATTCAGAATATGGAGTAGGGTTGCTGGCCACTTGCTGATGGTGTGGTGCTTGCATGAGGATGGGGAATTGGATGGAGGAAAAAAACCCAACAAAAATTACCATGAAAGCGCTCAATTCTTTTTGCTGTTGCAGCTTGAGTAACTTTTTGCAGGTCTCGGTGCTTTTTATTTTCTCATTTCTTTAAATAATGGGAGTTTGAGATGTCACTGTGGTATGGGAGAGTCTGTAGAGCAGCAGCTGGGCGTTTGGTTGAGCTTTGTGTATTAACACCCAGAAAGGTCCCATCCCTGGGAGTTTGGATGGCAATGAAGTAAACCAATTTCTTCGCATTTACCAAAGAAATCACTGAAGTGATGTCAGGGTGAACTATTCCAGGGTGCAAATTGCCTTGGTAATGTCAGAATACCTCTGCTCATCTCTACAGTCCAGTCTGGTCCCTCGTGCTGATGCACTGAGACCACGCTCGGCTCCCATCGCATCTCCTCAGGATACTGGGACCAAGAGAAAGAAATAATTGTAATGTACCCAGTACGGCGCTGTCTGCCTGCTTCTGGTTTGTTCCTGCAGCAGGTGATGTGGTGAAAAACATCCTCTGTCATCATCTTATTGTAAAACAGAGCTAAGGACAGTGGGACATGTTCAGAGAGGTTTCCAGCTCCCTTCGACAGCCGTTTTCCTTCTTGGTTGACCTGAGACACAGCCAATCCCCATGCTGCTGCTCCATGAGATGCAAAACCAAACCATCACAACAAACCTCACAAAACTGTCCAGATTTCATTGAAGTATTCCATTAAACTGCTGCTTTTCCAGGGAAAAACTGGTTCAGTGACAGGGAAGAGTCACCCAGTGCTGACTGCAGATGGTGAACCCCTGCCTGTGCCCCTGTGCTGAGCTGTTCTGCAGACCTAAACTTGGTTATTTATTAACTCTTCTGCCTTCAAAATGCTCTGGTTTTGCCCACAATGAAGCCATTAAGAGCTACAAAGCAGCGTAGGCCACCCTGACAGTTGAAAAATCAAAATGTCCCTCTTCAACGAGTCCTTTTACTAAAATTGTCTGTAGTTACAATCCACTTTCCCCCCAGGCAGGATAAGAGCTAAGAACGTCTTTGTGTAAACGCGAGGGCTCAGGAGTTGGTGTCAATTAGAAATCCGGGGATTCATCTCATGGTGAAGGAGCAGCGGTGAGAAATGTGCTGCTATAAAGCTCATTTTGTCTCATTTTTGCATAGGTACCTGGCTCCTTGCTCTGCCTCTTTGGGTTCTGGTCCTACCAGCAGTCAAAGTGCAGTTATTATGGGATTACTCTAATGGTGTGAAGTGAAACTGGTGATTCAGTCTCTAAATAACATCAGGAAACCTCCCCTTGCAGGTATGGCCCTTGGACAGCTTGGGCACTGTTGGGAGCGCTTCCCTTACGGTCTGTGGTGATTTATATGGGTTTATTTAGCAAGAACCTAGTCTGCTTACGTGGGGTTTTTTAGTTGTTCGTTGTATAACTCCACCAGTATTTCTAGATTGGCTTTTCTTGGCCTTTGTATCACTGCAGCCAGTTTGGTGGAGGACCTTAATTTGAAAGCCTGAAGTGCTGCTGAGCTGGGGTGTGGTGGCGAGTGGTGTTTCATCTGGTTGTTAAAGTCTGTTGAACAGCAACTAGATAGAAACCAAATTCTTCTTCTGAACACTTCAAATACTTCTTCAAATGCTGTCTGTATCGTATATGCAGATAAAGAGCTGGGAAATCAGTTATGTTTGCTGAGATTCAGATGTTCCTAGTGTCAATTTTTGAGAAAACAGGGTGAGCATTAAGATAAGTAACTTTGCTAAAGCCTTGCTAAAGAGATTGTTTCTTTATTATTTGTTTGTTTGATGTTTATTCCACATAGTGGTTGTTGTAACTAGTTCACTTCTCATGTTTGGTCGTCATTTGCTTGTTGGAAGCCTCCTATCACAGAATTAACAACAGAGGGTGTTTAATAGCTAGGGTTATTTACATCTTTATTCTAAATGTTAGTGCGCCTGAATACCTGTGACAGAAACTTGCCCTTTTTATCCACCCTGCCAATTGGACCTGAAGCTTTGATTATGTGTTACAGACTCCAGTTGTCCAGCTCTAATGAGAGATCCTATCCAAGATACCCATCTCATCAGGTTTAGATGATCTACAAAATGCTGTGCTATGAAATACTCCCGTTCCCTGCCCTGGGAGATCTAATTCCAGATAGGTTTTGAGTGATATAATTCAGAAAAACTGTATTATGAATCACAGAATATTAGGAGTTGGAGGTTAAATATGAGGCTGAACCATGGGTGATGATGGATCTTCAGCTCTTACTAATGAGAATTAACTGCATCCTTCCAAAAAGAGGGAGCAGTTACACGGATGGCTCAAAAGATCCACAAAGATACCCACAAGTATTTATCTGCCTTGACTAAGGATGATACATCCAAAGAGATTTTCTGTCTCTGCCTTAAGAAGAGGAATTGTTAAAATCTCCGAGGTGTTTTGGTGTCTCTGTGTTTGGGAGCCATCTGTAAGTGATGCATCCTCTGAGAGTGAAGAGATGGGAATTTAGGAGGTGGTCTCAGGTGAAGTAATGGAATAAATGTGAGCGCTCTAAAGGACAGAGAAAATGGGTGTTTGTGAAGACCCGAGTTGAAAATAAAGGCAGCCATAAAACCAAGAGGGGGAGAAATCCCAAACGAATCCATGTCACATCAGTTCTGCCCATTTGTGTTCTTAACTTTGAGTTTTCTGTTCTCCTGATGTCAAATAAGGAGCTGCCTGGTTTTGAAGAACATCGGCTCGTGTGCTTCTGCTCTCCTTTTTGATTCAGTTGTCCGTCCGCACGCACAGTATTGGGGTTTTTCTGCTTAGAAATGATAACAAGAAATGCAAATATCCCAAATTCATTGGAAAACGTGAAGCAACATTTAAATTCTGGCCATGAGAACGTGTTCTTTCACAGCCTCTTCAAAGGAGCCCGGCACTGCTTGTTTCATGGCTGTTTGCTGAGAGCTCCTTAAATTCCTGTCGGCCGATAAATGAATACAAATGATCTCCAGAGCAGGTTCATGTAACTGGTGTCTAACGTGCAGCATTTGGCCCGTCAGCGCCAAAACACTGGGGCTTAGTTTTGTATGGCAGGTTGGGTACTTTGCTTCTCAAAATCCCTGATTTTTGGTACAATGGGAAGGGCCTGGATGACTGTTCCTGTTCCCAGTGAGGATTGAAAGGGCACGTCATGGTGGTTCTCCAGCTGCAGAAATACATGTTATAAATCTATGTATATATTGTGGATTATCTGTTCACCCTCTGTTACATATTTCACAGGCAGTGCTGCGGTTGGCCAGCTTTGGGAATGAGCAACTTAAAATGAGCTTTTGCTTTTGGCCTTAGTATTATACAGGTAATACCGAGCAGAATTTGGCTTAGTTGCATGCCCTGTATCCAAAACCAGCCAAAAATATCTGTAGTTGATAGAGACTGCTGATAGCTTACTAGGAAACACCATTCAGGGCATCAAACTTGCTTTGTGTTGTAAAGCTGCGCCTTGCATCATGTAATATTCAATGTTTTTGGACTTGGAGCTGGAAGTCGGGCGCTTTTATCCATGCATGGCTTAATGCAACCGTTGTTGGATGCAACAAGGAATAAGAAAGACAGGGTTTTAATAATCTCCTTGAATTTTGGGGAGTTACAGCGTATGGATAACGATTTCTACTCCCGTCCTCAAACCTACCACGTGTTGTTTAGATGGATCTAATGCATTAAGTAAGTGATGTAGTGCCCAATGCTGTGGTTCTCAGTCTCCTTGGGGATGCTCTGTGTCCCTCTTCCTCCTCCCATGGCTTTTCCCCTTTCTTTTGGGCACAGCCGAGCGCTCTACGTGGTCGCTAATTGCAGATAATGTAGTGCTGACACTTTGGGACGTATCCGGAGGTGCTGTTCACCCCCGGGACGACACTGCTATCTTGAGACACCGATACCGTTCTGCTGGCGTAGGCTCGTTTAGTGATGAATTGCAGGAACAGCAGTTCAAGACCTACAGCGTATTAGGGAAAATGAATCCAGTGAGCAGCGCTCCCACGGCGCCGCAACAGCGCTTAAAAACACTGATTTTCTTAAAGGCAGAGCAATCTGATTAAGTGATTTATCTGTTGTTTTTATTCCCCAGCAGCCCGTTATTTGTATTTGTTTCTTGACATATCTTCTTGTAAAGAATTCAATATACATAAGAAAAGCAGGCGAGTGCCATAAATACAGAGTATTTTCTGGTTGAGCAGATGGAGGGCTTGTCCGTGCTACAGTAAGCAGAGGCGTAGCTGCTTTTAATTTCTTGCTGTAAACTGACCTAATGCCCAATGGTTGTAAAAGGAAGTAAAGGCCAATACGCTAAAATGGGGGATATTTGTAACAGCGTGCGCAGCGGTGGCAAAAACGCTGTGGAGATGAATGCGGTTATGGGTAAGAAGAATCCTAATAAAAGCTGCTCTGGAAATGGTTGTGTGGTGTGAGGGAAACGGGCATGAAGACGGATTTGGTGTTAATGATGCGCTGGGGCTTGTTTGGTTAAAGCGTCATTAAGGCGTTTAAATTCTCTTTTCTGCACCACAACTTGTGTGCGAAGGTTTCCCAGTTTGTGGGGTGTCTTTAGGTGGAGATTTCACCGTTGCTGGGGAATTTGTGGCGGGGGAAGTAAAGGAGTGCCGAAAAATGGGCTCTTTTTGGTCCAAGACGGTGTCATTGCAGACTGGTACCCAAGTCTGTGTGTTTGAGGCAGGGAAGAGTCTGAAAAACGAGGTTTATGGATGTGTTTTAGGGTTCATCTAGGCCATAGCTCTGTCAGGGTGAAAACCGCAGGATTATTTAAAGATAAGAGCAATTATCCATAGTTTGGGCCAGACCCCTTGTGCTGAGGACGGGGATACGCATCTCATGTGTCCTACATTAAATGGGTCTGCTTGTGTGAGGATGAGGAAGAAATAAGGATTTTCTGCACCAATTCCCTTGCAGTTTCTGTAAGGGAAGTCACTCAGAGCAAAGCTTTTTCCGAATTAGAATTTAAAACACCTAAAAATCAGAAAGTCTGTGTTGCTTTCAGCTAGATCAAGCAGCTTCCCAGGCTGCAGGTGCCGGATCTGACAAGGTATGCTAAAAATACGAAACCCGGCTGTAAAAGTAAGCGGAAAACGCTAGGGCTGTGTTGACAACGTTGTCCAACAGCTCAGATGATTTTTTAATGAAAAAACATTCGGAATTGGTAGGATGAACAAGATGTTTTCTGCATTCCTCGAGTTGAATTGCGACTCCGAAGATGAAATTAAACCACGGTGCTGCTTCACGTAGCAAGAGCTACCGGTTCCTAATTGTAAACCCCAGATTTCTTCTGACAAATTAAGGTTTAATTGCAGGACTATTTAAAAACACACAAACATTTTGAAGCGCGGCCACTGAATGAAGATGAGCAAACTAAGGCGAGTAAGCCTGAAAAATGCTGGTGGAGTTAATGTAAGAGATGGGTTGAACCGTGTAGGTAAGGAATAAAGGTTGGTTTGTGTTTCAGTAAATATTTGTGGTGCCTTACAGGTTGGTTGAAGTAATGTGCGTTAGGGATAAACAGGATCCTGTATCTTTATGCTTGCGTTGGTCACGTGTAGAGCAGTGTAAATGCTGTACAGAAGACTTTGATGTTCAGAGTTACTCCATTTCCCTCTGAAACACCATTAAACATGCAGAAGGTGAATGCAGACAAGATTCGTCTGCCATTAATGGAATTATATTAGCAGCTGTAATAATATCCCTTAATCTCGAGAAGGTAAGACTCTTACAGAATTAAGGTTTTTCTGCTGCTTTTCATGCCACACGAGGTATTATGGTTAATACAAGTTGCTGATGTGAAAGCATCCTCGCTAATCCTGTTTGGAGAGCGGCTCGCTCTGTGCACGTTAGAAAAGGTACAAGAAAAGATATCGCAGGTCCCTCGTTAAATAACTCCTTAATGGCATCCTAGGACACGCGGATACCAAATGTGTGAGCGCTGCTGGCGGGTTTCCCTTGGTCTCGCCTCTAAAGCAGCAACCTCGGTCCGTGTGAGCAGTGCAGTGTGTAACGTCTTGGTGTGGCGCAGAGGAACGCGCGGCGCCGGCTGCAAATTAACGTGAGCAAATACAGGGGCAGGACTTTCTAGGAAAGGCATTTAAACCAGCGTATACCCATTTAAAAAGCTTCTACTCACCCTTCTCTGTGAGCTTCTCCTTTCTCTAGCTCCTGTATAACACCCAACAGCACTTTAATGGTTTCCTGACTCGAGCTGATCAAATTTTCCATCATCTGAAGCTGCGCTTTCAAGTCCACAACTTCGGTGTGAGGCACGATTTGTTGGCATTCCTCGCTCACCGCCACGGCCGCCCGGCACGGCTGGTTCTCCTCCATGGCAGAGACGCTGATCTGAAGGGGCTGCTCGTTACATTCGGCGGCGGGGCACTGCGCCCGCGACGGGCAGGCTCGAGCATCTCCCGCCTGGGGCTGAACCCCGTTCAGGTGCACCGTCCTCTTTCTGTCCTCCTCGGCTGCCGGGCACGGTGACCAGTCGCTTTCAGGGCCCGTGAGGTCGGGCTGCGAAGCGTTCGAAGCGGACGCCGGTAAATAAACAGTGGCCACTTCAGTCTTGAAGACCCTCCCATGGAGGGGCTGGGCGGCCTCCTCGCTCCCCAGCCTCCCCAGCGCCTGTTTCCCTCGGCCTGGCTCCTCCGAAGCGGGGTCGGCCGAATTTGGGAGAGGAGGAGGAGGCGGCTCTTTGGGAGAGCTGTGCAAATCGCTGCCTTGCCAGGCCTCAGCCCCATCGTCGCCAGAGCCTGCGTTGGCGCGCTCGTTGATGTGGGAGATGAACTCGGCCGTCTGCAGGCTGCCGGCCTTCCTGCCCCACTGCGCGGCCTCCCCGGCGCCGCCGCCGTCCTTCTCGATCAGAAACCCGTTGTTTTGACCCTTAAAGGTATCGACGGCCGAGGCGCTTTTCAGGATATTCCCTTTTTTGCGGTCCAGAGGAAAAGTCTGGTAACACTTCTTCAGATCGGGGGAAGTCTGGACTCCTGTGCTCTTGGTGACGTTGGGGATGGACCTGCGGGCGGGCACCGTCATGTACTTGCGGTAGGCCGTTTTGTAGGCGATGGCCTTGGCGTCTCTCCGGTCGGGGTCCTGCGCGGCGCTGAGCTGTCGGTCCCTCTGCTCGTTCTGGGCCTCGCAGATGTCTTTGAAGCGCACCTGGAGGGCCTTGTTGCGTTTCTTGATCTGCCGGTTGGGATCCAGGGCGTATTTCATCTCCAGCGCCAGGGAAGCCGCTGGCTCCACTTCGCTTTCCGAGGCGGTGAGTAAGCATTTGCTGGGCTCCTTACTCACCATGATGCCTGCATGCAAATAAAAAAAGAGGTCAAAAAGCCTCACGTCACAACCGAAACGCTGCTTTCCCCCCTTAAAATCGCAGTATTGGAGGTAACTTCCTCTGCTTTGACTGCTTGATTCCCCTAAATCACAGTCCTTCCTGTGAGACTTCACTGCAGTGCAACAGGGGCTCTCGGGAAGCAAATAATCTGAATTTACTTGGTGGTCGAAGTGTCTTTGTGCAAATAAAGCAACGTTTAGAGCACTGGCCACCCTTAATGCAAATATTTAGGAGCAAGAAGCATCCAACTGGCGTTATTTTTTATAGCGC
>NW_010180146.1:678-1409 GCF_000695765.1 Mesitornis unicolor | reverse complement strand
TTTATTTCTTAAATACAGTAGTTGGCGGCATCCCGATTGCTGGGGGAGCCTTAACATTTTGCTCCTTTCCTAATATCAAGAGTGTTTACGCTACTGAGTACTTCAGAAATGTAGTCTCAGTCCTTCTGAAGGCTGTGTTTAGTTATTAAAATTCCAAACGAATTAGCAGGCTCATCTGAAAGTCCTTGGGCAACTCAGATTTTATTCAGCTTCTGTGCAGAAAATTTGTGGTTCATAAATCTATTTTAACGTTTAGATCTGATATTATATTCATACAGTAAAGATTTACATGGTCATCTTCACTTGAAAGGTCAGGAGTTATTTTTCTTTCTGAAAGGTTTTACAGAACGCTGTTGGTGGTCTAGCTGATGGAGTTGCCACCAGCAGTTTAATGAGGGAGGAGCACAGGTGAACTCAATAAAGGCATTTGAAGGCAAGAGAGGAGGGCAGTTTGGTGTGATTAAAAAGGCAAACTGAAGTATTGTGTTCGCTTAGTTATTGCCACTTAGGAAAGCTCTCTTTCTGTAGTGAGGGGGCACAGGAGTGCCTGTCCTGTACTACCTCGGAGATAAGTAGAGGGAGGTAGGGTGAAAAAGTGATCATTTGCATTTGCTGCTGTGGCTCACCTGTGAGGGGTCTTTCCCTTGTATTGCTGCTAAATAGCGGACTCAGTTTGGACTTTAGAGAAGTATTATTAATTTCTTAGTAAAGTAACACCCAGAGGTCTGCTG
>NW_010180146.1:0-647 GCF_000695765.1 Mesitornis unicolor | reverse complement strand
CCTTGGCCATTCCTGTAGCAGGTGCAATTCGACACACATTTATGTGGGATTTTCTCGGGGAGGAGTGGGAGCCTGCAGTGGGGCCGAACGAGTCTCCACGGTGTCGATTCACCCCCTGAAACTTTTTACGCCGAGTTCAGTTGGGCAGTAGCTGAGACATTCATCTTCCCAGGAAAAAGGCCCACAGGTGGCATTTGGGGATAAGGCACCACCAGCAGTCGATGTGCACCCGTCTGCAGTTGGGATCAGTAAGTGTCAAGGGTGTTTTTGGTGGAAGTTTTCTCCTTGGTGCTGCGGAGCATCTCCCCGCCCGGTCAAGGCGGGGTGTGCGGGGAGGAAGCGAAGCGCAGCCGGCAGCTCACCGGGTGCAGGGGAGGCAGCGAGCACCGGAGCCCGGCCGAGCCCTCCCGGCGCCGGCGAGGCAGCGCGGTGGCCCGGTCTTCCGTGCGCTTCCTTCCCTGGATGCACTCGCAGTGGCCAGGGGAGCCGTGCAGGGAAACGGGTAGTTCCAACCCGGAGGAGGAGGTTGCAGAGGTCTGGTTGCCAAGGCAGAGGTGTCCGGAGCCCTCGCAAATGCTTGGTGTTCTTGTGGGCGTTTTGGTGTTTTGGTTTGTATGTTGTTTGTTTGTTTGTTTGTTTTTTCTTCT
>NW_010180145.1:0-1910 GCF_000695765.1 Mesitornis unicolor | reverse complement strand
AGGACCCGGCCTTTGGCCATATTAAACCTCAATGATGAGGAGCAGCTCTTGGGAAACAAGCTCCCTGCTTTGACCTCCTCAGGACTGCTGGCTGCCATGGTTGTGTCTCCTCAGAGCCAGCAGGGATGAAGGGAATGGCCCAGGGACACCAAAGCCCATGCAGAGCATGAAAGTTTTTATCTACACAGCTCAGTTATGGCTGTTTTGTCTGCACTGCTCAGTTATCAACAGCATCCCCACCTCTCTCGCTGGTAGAGAAAGCTGACTAGCGACAGTTAAAATGCTCCTTGTGCTATTTATTTACTCGTGTTACTTCTAGTTGTTAATGTGACCCAAATGGTTGGCCACAGTACTGGGAAGTGTGAAGACCCCCACTGAAAATAGCTCCCTGCGTAGGATCTCTCTGGGCAGCTGTACTTCTGGAGCATACCCTGCACACAAATACAAGAGATGGTTCCTGCCCCAAAGAGTTTGTAATGTGCTTTCCCAGCTATTCACAGACCAGTTTTGAGTGCTCACTCTGTAACAAATAAGCTTAGCATTCTTACTCACTTTCAGATGAGTAAATCTGAAAGCCTATTGCAATCTTTTATGTTCCTACAACTCCAAACATAAGCTCCTGAGCACAATTCTAACCTGAGAATAAAGCAAAAGACTTTTGTGGATCTTTTTTTCCCCAGCTAAACAACCCAAGTGTTTGAGATTATTATTATTTCTATTGCAACGCTTGACTTTTAATACAAACTCAACGCAGCAGCAGTGCAGAAGCTCCCCAGAGCATTCCCCCTCCTGTAAAAACACTCCCTGCGTCAGGCAAACGCAGCAAGGTTTCCCTCAAACCAATCACAAAGCTGTTGCTGGGCCTCTGCTCCTTTCCTTCTGCTGCGCAGCCCTGGGTGTTATCTGTGTCCGTTTGGGCGCTGGCAAACGCAGGATTTTGTAGGCGGATTGAACCGAATGGCATCTCGTGAATCTTGCAGACAAAGCCCCTTTTTATCCTTAGCTGTGCCCTTGAATTGCTGTAGTTTGACTGGGATGGCACAGGAGCCAGCTCAGTACAACACACATGTACCAGATGCTCTGAGAACAGAGTAAGAAATAGGCATTATATTATTTATGAGTGATTTTACCCCAGGGGCAAGGCCTTAGTCTTGAGTTATGAACTCCATTGTATCTCTGACGCACACTCCACTTTATAAGTGTGTATATATGTGTGTGTGTAGATATATATATACACTCACTGATCATACCTCATGCAGACAGACTGCCTGCAGGACTCGGATCTCTTTGTCCACCAGGCCTTTTTTGTCCCTCACATCACCTCTCTGCATGGGCAACCTCTGTCCTCTGGCAAGCATCTTCTGCAGTCTCCCTGCCCTGGTGCAGTCTCTGAAGTCCAGGCTGCTCCAGTCTCGGGTCCTGGCGGGCATCTCTGGCATCCCTGTCTCATGACAGCAGCTGCACACCAGTTTGTTTCCCTGTGCCTTGCTCCACAGGCCATGGTGGCACCCGGGGCCTGGCACAAACCTGCTGCAGGCCTCCCCTGTGGCGGGTCCCAGTCCTGAGCAGGGGAGACCACACTCCCCTGCCGCTTTTCTCCCTCTACAATACTGAAGCTCATCGGAAGATTCTTAAATAGAAATAAATGCGGCTTCCTTCATATTAAAACAGCGGTTCCCCTCCCTGCAGGCACCTCAGAGCCAGACCCGCCGAGGCCCAGGGGTAGAGCTACCTCTCACACTGCTCCAAGGAAGCACATCAGGGAGGCGGTTTTGAATCAGTGACTCAACTGTAGGGGCTTAAATCTCTGAATAAAATGTAAGGCTCTGACAGCAAGCGCCTCCAAATTCAAGCGCTCGGCTCGCTGAGGCACCCCCCCACTCTCCCTGCGAGCCCTGGCTCCGCTCCGG
>NW_010180144.1:0-713 GCF_000695765.1 Mesitornis unicolor | reverse complement strand
GAGTTCAAACAGCTGGACAATCCAATAGCAATGGAGCAACAGAAATGGTATCTCTAATCCTTTATATGTACACAGCCAAGAAATACCATACACAGTTTCAAATCTAGAATACTAGCAGCTCTGCAGAAGAGGCTAGATTTCACAGAAACCCCAGGCGGTTAAGTGAAAGTCATCTAGGAAAGCAGGAAAAGGTAAGTCTTCACTTTCACTTATCAGTGCGAATAGCTCTAAAAGAAACATAGATGATTTAGAAAGCTTGGCATCAAAAAAGGTTGTATGTAAAGAGGTGTTTCCAACTCATGGTAGAGTGACAGTAATAAGTAGAGTAATTTTTAGAAGACAACGTGATTAGGCCATGAAAGAATTACTTCTAAAACCAGCCATTCTGGCAGGCAGTCCAGCCAGTGGAGGTCCTTCAGACAAGGAAAGTGCACTTTTCTGGGTACTCAGTGGAGATAGGTAAGCAATTCCAGAAGGGTGAAACACAGCAAAAATCGCAGCACCTGGCTGCTGGCTGCATCACAGCTTTGAATACATTATTTGGTCAGAAGCACTACTGTGATCCAAAAGAACATATTTTCAAAGAGGCTTGGCATCTGTGGCTTTTCAGATATGATGTTCCCACCAAGTGCTCAAATATCCTTGGAAAATAGCATCTGCAGTGTAAACAGAACTTACAGATATTAAATAATTTTTTACTTTTATTTTACTTT
>NW_010180143.1:0-1014 GCF_000695765.1 Mesitornis unicolor | reverse complement strand
ATTTGGGTCAATTTTGGTCAAATTTGGGTCAGTTTTGGGGTAATTTGGGTCAATTTTGGTCGATTTTGGGTCAATTTTGGTCAATTTTGGGTCAATTTTGATCAAATTTGGGTCAATTTGGGTCAAATTTGGGTCAATTTTTTTTTATTTTGGTCGAATTTGGGTCAATTTGGGTCATTTTTGGGGTAATTTTGGTCAATTTTGGGTCAATTTGTGTCAATTTTGTCAATTTTGGGTCAATTTTGGTACTTTCGGGGTCCATTCTGGTCGATTTTGGGTCAATTTTGGTCAATTTTGGGTCAATTTTGATCAAATTTGGGTCAATTTGGGTCAAATTTGGGTCAATTTTTTTTTATTTTGGTCGAATTTGGGTCAATTTGGGTCATTTTTGGGGTAATTTTGGTCAATTTTGGGTCAATTTGTGTCAATTTTGTCGATTTTGGGTCAATTTTGGTTGAATCGGGGTCCATTCTGGTCGATTTTGGGTCAATTTGGGTCAATTTTGGGATAATTTTGGTCAATTTTGTCGATTTTGGGTCAATTTTGGTCAATTTTGGGGTAATTCTGGTTGATTTTGGGTCAATTTGTGTCAATTTTGGTCGAATTTGGGTCAATTTTGGACGATTTTGGGTCAATTTGGGTCAATTTTGAGGTAATTTTGGTCTATTCTGGTCGAATTTGGGGAAATTTTGGTCTATTTTGGGTCAATTTTGATCGATTTTGGGTCAATTTTGGCCGAATTTGGGGCAATATTGGTCAAATTTGGGTCAAATTTGGTCGAATTTGGGTCATTTTGGGGTGATTTGGGTCAATTTTGGTCGATTTTGGGTCAATTTGGGTCAATTTGGGTCAATTTTGGGCCAATTTGGGTCGATTTTGAGGTAACTTGTGGCGATTTCCTCCAATTTTGGGCTGATTTGGGGGGATTTTTACCTCTCCTCACCCCCATTTTTGGGGGGACCCGCAGGGGGAGGACGCGGAGGCGCGGCGCCTGCTGTCCATGGCGCTGCGGGC
>NW_010180142.1:0-1207 GCF_000695765.1 Mesitornis unicolor | reverse complement strand
AAAATTGAGGTGTGAACCCCAAAAGTTGAGGTGAGAAGGTCCCAAAATTGGGGGTGAACCCCCCAAAAATTGAGGTGCGAACCCCCCAAAAATTGAGGTGCGAACCCCAAAAAATGGAGGTGCAAACCCCAAAAGTTGAGGTGAGAAGCTCCTAAAATTGGGGAGTGAACCCCCAAAAATTGAGGTGTGAACCCCAAAATTTGAGGTGCGAACCCCAAAATTTGAGGGGGGGATCCCCAAAATTGGGGTGCAACCCCCCAAAAAATTGAGGTGCGAGCCCCAAAAGTTGAGGTGAGAAGCCCCTAAAATTGGGGGGTGAACCCCCAAACATTGAGGTGTGAACCCCAAAAGTTGAGGCAGGAATCCCCCAAAATTGGGGGGGGAACCCCCAAAATTTGAAGTGTGAACCCCCCAAAATTGGGGTGCGAACCCCCAAAAAATGGAGGTGAGACCCCCAAAAATTGAGGTGCGAACCCCAAAAGTTGAGGCGGGAAGCCCCCAAAATTGGGGGGTGAGCCCCCCAAAAGTTGAGGCGGGAACCCCCAAAATTGGGGGGTGAACCCCCCAAAAATTGGAGTGTGAACCCCAAAAAATTGAGGTGCGAACCCCAAAAGTTGAGGCGAGAAGGTCCCAAAAATCGGGGGGGTGAACCCCTAAAATTTGAGGTGCGTGCCCCTAAAAATTGGGGTGAACACTGCTCAAAATTTGGGGTGAACCCCCAAAATTGGAGCGTGAATCCCCCCCAAAATTGGGGTGCGCACCCCCTAAAAGTTGGGGCATAAACTGCCCAAGATTGGGGTGCACACCCCAATTTTTGGGGGCTGAACCCCCCAAGATTGGGATGTGAACCCCCCAAATTTGGGGTGCACAACCCCAAAAATTGGGGGGTGAGCCCCGAAATTTGGGGTGCAAGCCCCCCAGAATTGGGGGGATGGACCCCCAAAAATTGGGGTGTGCACCCCTAAAAACTGGGGTGTACACCCCCCAAATTTGGGGTGAACACCCCCAAATTTTGGGGGCTGAACCCCCCAAGATTGGGGTGTGAGCCCCCCAAATTTGGGGTGCGACCTCCCCCAGAATTGGGAGGATGGTCCCCCAAAAAATTGGGGTGCGCACCCCCCAAAATAGAGGTGAACACCCCCAAAAATTGGGGTGCACACTCCCCAAAATTGGGGTGAACACCCCCAAAAATTGGGGGGTGAGCCCC